>NW_010318220.1:65551-93154 GCF_000700745.2 Antrostomus carolinensis
CAGGAGAGTCAGTATGGGGACAGACAGATGCTCACCTTCCTCCATTCTGAGCTATCTTCATTTGGAAGCTGTGTATCTGCACAACACAGCTCCATGCCATGAAAATCAACAAGGCTGAGTCCTCCAAGTAGCAAACATCAGTAAAATCACAGTAAAAAAAAAAAATCCATGGTAATTTTTCCTGCAAACCCAGATACAACTCTGAGGGGTTTGAGCTTTTCATTACAAATGCAAAAGACTGCCTACATGGGTAGAGAAACAGAATTTGGTGCTTTCATGTTAGCAGGAATTTATTCATGGATGGCCATTTGTGCCATTCATCCATCCCAGTGTGAGCAAGGAGTCAAGCAAGCCAACACCAGAGCAGAATAACCCCGTGAATACACCAGCTCTGTTGGCAGAACAGCACTGGTGTGAGCCGATGTGCTCCCTGGCAGCCAGAGCTCCAGGCAGAGTGAGCTGGGGGTAAACGCAGTGGATCTGCCATCTCCAAGATGTGCTGACTGGAAAAAAAATGACAGAGAAATGGAGAGTAGGTGAGAAGAGGGACATGGGCAAAGTGGAAGAATGGGCTGAGCTGGTCTGACCACCTTCTGTCTTGGAAAATATTAATATATTTTAAATCTTTATTTTGTTAAACACTGTTAGGAGCAAGCTTGCTTCTTCCTTAATGATAACTGATGAAATCACTATGTGGGAGGGGGGAGATGAGCGTTGTTACCTTTTCTATTCAGATACCTCTGTTCTGGGAACTCCTTCCCACCAGGGAAACCTCACTGCTCTGGAACACAATCCTGTAAATTAAAACAGCCCAGACAACCACACCTAGTGATGGCTGAGGACTAAGAGGGAGCTGATGGTTGAGAGCAACGCCCCAACCACTCATCAGCACTGGTCAAAGCCCCAGCAACCCTGTCACCATGTCCTGAGGTTTTTGAGTCTGAAAAATCTTCTCTTTTGGACTGTCACTGAATGTGACACACAGATACAAAGCAGCAAAGACTGCTTTTGACAGCTCACATTAAAAGAAAAATGAAGTAAAATGGATTGAAATAAAATAAGGAATGAGGTGGCAGAAGGGGTTTTATCTGATAGATAGGATTTTAAAGTGGGATGTCTGATGGCCTTCATTAATCATCACTTACAAACAGGAAAAAGCTTTCATTTGCTTCACACCACTATTTTGTTTCTGCTTATACTGAAGAATTCACCTGAAGATTGCTGTGAGCCAGGGGATGGGCTCGTACAGACCGAAAGGGAAGGTCCAGCTCCTCTTCACGCGGTAGCTGAGTCGCTCTGCACGGGGCTCTGGGGACAAACCCTCCTGCCACGGGGCCTGGGCTGGCTCTGCAGCCTCGGGAGCACTGGGACACACTGGACACCTCTGGATCAGCAAGGCTGGCTTCCTCACCCGCCAGGAAAAGGGCTCACCTTGCCACCCAAACACTTTCTTCTCGCTTATCCTAAAGGACTGGTCTTGGAGTTCAGCTTCACTATGTAAAAACTTGCAGAGCGTATTTCTGTAACTCCCTCAACAAAAACTCCTCACACCAATGAGCCCAAACCTTCCAGTGTGCTCAGACTGGAAAAACCCATCCTTTCCCACTTGTTTTGAAGTGGGCAAAGGCTGGAAAATGTTCCTAATTGTGCTCATTATTCTTTGTGCTGGTTTATACCACATTTTAGTTATTATATTTTCATGTGAGGGCTTTTACATTACAATGAGGGTGATGATGGTTTATGGGAAGGTGCTTTTTTAGTGGGTTTGAGAATGTGCAACATTAAATATGTGTATTTCTAAATAAATGATGCTGGGTGTTACTACCAGCGTTGTCACGCAGACCTGGTACCTCTGTCCATCATCGTGCACTGTTTGCACAAGGAACAGTGAACACAGGAGATGAGACCAGAGGACAGAAATGGAGGATTTCAAGGGTTTGCCAGGCTCTGTCCCCAGGACAAGGAGAGCTGCCCCAGCAGCTGTCCCAGTCCCATCACTAACCCTCTGAAAAATAGTAATTTTTCACTCCTCACATTTTTAACAGAATTGTCATCTCCTCTGCCATCCCCGAATGAGGGGTGGCTGCTTCTGCTGTGACTCTGGCAGAAGTGTCCTGAGCTGGTTCTCTAATTCTTCTAATTTATATTTTCATAATAAGCTTTTCACTAGTGAGAGAATTCACATTAAGTAGCTTTTCCTGTCCGATATTCCTTCTCATTTTTCTTCCTTGTCTGTTACTAACATCTGTTGAACAAAATTGATAACAATAGGGGATCCATTACTGCCATGCCAGGGGTGCCCCATCAATCCAGATGCTTCAGAGGTTAAAATCAAAAATATTCTCATGTTCAAAAGGGAGTCAAAGACTAAATAGACGTGCTTTATTGCTAAAAATTATGTTTTTATGGAAATTGTGTGATACTTGGTTATTTAACTTATTAGTACGTTTCACACCTTTCCCCTTTGTGCATGGCTTTGTTTGTTTTTCTGGTGTTTATAGTCAAACCATATTATCTTGTATCACTCAGTCATCATGGTAGCTGGCACCAGTCCAGTTTTACCCAGCAAACATATTAATCTTGACAATACACCTGGGGTTTCACTCATTCTTACTCTGGCTTTTAATAGACATGTCCCCATGCACTCAATTTATTACCTTGTTTATATCAAAGAGTGAACCGAAGAGCTGTGCACCTGAGTAAATCACCTCAATTATCAAACTCAGCTACTTGACCAAAGGCTTTAAACCACTATAAAGTTATATTTAAAACTCTGCACTCAGCTACATGAAGATATCTTAGTTTGCATCCCATAATACATATCTACTCCAGAGAGGCAATACATTTATATGAGTTTATGTGATTTTTATATTAGCAATCTTTTAGAAGTTCTTTGAGTAGATGGATGTTCCAGGTAAGAAGGAGCAAAGCAGTTTGAGGCCATAACGATGTCCTCAAGCTGAGAACACCCTGTCCATGGCTGCCTGGTCAAATATCACCACCCCAAAATCTCTAGCTCTTGTCTATCAGTATCCCAAGTTAAGAGAAATGTGACTAGAACACGTAAGGACTTTAGAGGTATGAAGAACAACAATAATAGTTTATAACAGCTGCATTAGTAAAAATTAACAAAACAAGGTCCTGTAGTGACTGCGATAAAGAGAAGCAATCCTGACAAGCCTCTAAAAGTTTCTACACTTTTCCAAAGCCTTAAGAGTCTCTTGGTTCTGCAAAATTAAACCAGAAATCTAAAATTCATTAGCTTTATTCTAAGTTTTTTTTCCCCCTGGTATTTCCATTTCTGGTCCAATTAACAACACCTCAAAACCAATTTCTCCCTCCTGGTATTTCAAATCCCCACAGAAGGGCTGTTCATCAGGAGAGGTAACTCTGATGTAGGCAGAAGCCTGAGAGCCCAAGGATGTTGCAGAGATGAGGTCTGGCTGGAGTCACAGAGTGCTGACACCAGAGATCATCCATTTTCATCAGAATCATGAGATGTCAAATTTAATTCATATAGAGCAAGTGCCCTCAGCAACAGAGGATCAAACCAGCGGGTGACTCAGGAATCAATGCAGTTATTAATGAGCGTTGGAGAAAGAAGCCACCTGAACAGATGAATATGCTGAGAAAATCTGAGCTGAACTATTTCTACGAGCAAGAGCAGCCCAGGATTACAGTCAATTAAGCGTATCAGCAACCAACAGAACCAGCCATTTGCTGGTATATTTAGGAAATCTCCAGTAACACCCTCTTCTACTTTGCTGTCAATATTTAGACTCTCATCGGGCATCACCTCCGTATTCCGTTAACACGCTGGGAGTAGGGAGGAAACGCGGCACACACTGGGAGGCAGATCTGGAGCTGGAACAGCAATGTTTACTGGCACCTTCTCCCCCAAATAACTGGCAAACTTCCTTCCTGACACAGAACTGCATTTCTCCAAAATTTCCTGTTTGGGTGGGCACGAGCTGCTTTTCCTCATTTTTGGGCAGGGTAATTTACCTCCTAATGTTTCCCTGTATCAGTGCAGCGAAGCTGATCGAGACACCCTGAGCTGACCAGACACAGGAGCTGCACCAGGAGAGGTTTTTAGTTGCCTGTTCTAATGTCGTTCCCAGCTCTGCTCTTCACACAATGACTCTCCAAGGCTGCCGGGTGGGGGGTGCAGAGATAGAACTGCCTTTATTTAAGACCACAATTACTGCACCAGATCACTTTTCCAAGACTCGCTCTCAGTCCTAGCTGTTTGTTAATCATCACTCCATCATCCTCCTCTCTGGCAACCCATCCAAGCTGGCAAATATTTGGGTTTATAATGAGGCTAGTAAATTCCAGGTTCTGCATCTCCTGCTCCAAGGAGGGAGCTGACACTGACACCAGTGCAAGTTCATTTTCTCACTCAGTATTTGCAGACAAGCTGTTGTCTCTGTCCTGATGGGAAGACATCACCACAGCACCCAGCACCTCAGTGCGTCCCACTGCAGCTCAGTTTAATGCTTTCCTACATTTTAGACCAGGCTCTGGTTCAAAGCAGGCTGCAGAGGGAAAGACAGGTCTTTTTGACATTGCTTTGAGCAATTTTACTGTTGCCACAAGGTGCTTTTTTCCCCTCTCCCATCCAGAGGATGAATTGTTCCATTTCGCTCCAAAGGGATGTCATTAATTCGGGTGTCTGCGTTATAAATGTGTATTTTGCTGATATGTTCTGCGTGTCATTCAAAGCAAAGTCTCTCCTGTCTCCTGGCTCTGCAGCACAACAGCTCTCACAGCCTGGAGCCAAGGCCCCATTGAGGAAAATAATTATCCAAAAAATAATTAAATTAATTGACCAGGGAAGTGATTCTGTGAGGCTGTGGGGATAATTAAAACTAACACATGTTTTGATGCATTTATAGCACAAATGCTCAGGGCCACAGCGTTAACTGGCCTTTTTAGCTCCACTCTTTGCCTAGCACAGCTCTCCAGGCATCCCCCTCCCTGCTTAAACTTCAACTGGAGTAATAAGTGTGTATAATATATATATAAAATAAATAAATAAATAAATATATAACAATGCACTTTTTGTTAATGATATTTAATGTGAATGGGACTCACAATCCCAAGACTCAAGAGGAACATGACTGAGATTTGCCAAATCATAAAGGCAGAAGAGGAGGTCGATGCAGAACTCTTACTCACCAAACCCCTCAAAACCAGAACCTGCTGAAGCAAGCAGGGAGGGTGTTTGAAACCAATAAAAGGAAGGGTTCTTGAATCACCTGGTTTTAGTTGGATTTTTAGAGCAGGCAGTGAACTGGGAACTGCTGCCAGGGGAGGCTGTGGAGCTGGAGCACCAAAAAGGAATTGGTAGATTCAAGGACAACATGTCTGTAACAGACACTAAAAGCAGGAGGCAGGGACGTACCCCTGAAACATGGAGGTTTAAGGGAAGAAATTGATTTTCTACCTCGTATACTTCTGTGTGTGTTGCTTTGCTACATGGGCAGACCCAGGGGAAGACCTGGTGGCCCTGTGCCAGATTCCCTCGTGCCAGGAGATGACCAGCAGCTCCTGGGTGCACTCTGGGCAGTAGCCCGGGATGGGCACCTGTACCACAGCTCAGGGGAAGGTCACAGGGCTCAGACTCAGACAGCTACAGAGACACCAAGACCTGCTGAAAGCAAGTTTGCTTCTATGTGAGTAAACTTAAAACAACAAACAACATCTGAGCAGGAGAGAGATGGATGGACCTTCTTAATTAACTGTTTCTTATGGCATATTTGTAATCATTTGTTTGATATTCCTGCAGTCCATTACAAACTTCATTAAATTTACTTGCCTCACAGGCATTTCTACCTCCTATAATCAGCCTCATTCCTGTCCAAGATAAATTGCTTACTGGGATAAGTTGATCCTATACAAATGGAGCTTGCTTTGAACTTCTCTTGATAAGTAGTGTAACACTGAGGCACCAGACTGAAGGTTTCTGTTGTTTATCTTCACAGTGATATGGCATGAAATAAAAATGGGTGTCACTTTGCTACCTGAGCTGCATTCATCAGGCTGCAGAGCGATTACAAAATACTAGTCAAGTTAAATAAACAAAACAAAGTAAACTAGAACACTTAAAAGGCTTTCCATTCTTTGATGTCTGTATTTAATATTGATGTGTTGCAGCCACCAAGACATGATTTTCAAAACTTAATGTTTTCCACTAGAACAAAACCAAGTTCGACAGTTTAATTTATGGTTTTAAACCACTCCTGATAGTTGTACCAAATCCTTTAGTTCATATTTTTGAGAAACAGCTGATAATAGTTCATATGTTCTATACCTATCGGCACTTTACATCCTCCAAACATCTCTCTGCTTCTGTCCTCTCTTCTCCAAAGGCTGAAAATCCTCCCTCACAGGGCAACACCTCATCATCCTCCTTGAACCAGCACAAGGTGCCTCAGAGCAGCTCTCCAATCCTGCTGCTTTATTACCCTGCCCTGTGTCTTGGTAAGTTGCTTTTCATTACGTGAGTCATCCCACAGAAATCAGAGCAATGGGACTCTTTAGTATTATGTCATGGTTGGAGAAACCAGCATCTAGCTCCATAATTACAGTAACTACAATGCTTTAATGTTGATGTGGGTGTAATCTCTTAATTAACACATATTTTAAAAAGCACTTAATGCTTATGACAAAAAGCACTGAAACTTAATGCACTAACAGCATAACCTACTTTCTTCCAAATAAGAAAGTAGGGAATTATTAGCCATCAATGCATCACTCGCTAATGAGTTGTAATTCTGTATTAATTTACCTACTAGTTGATTAGATAAGAGAGTTTTACAAAACCTGTTTAGAGATTATGGTTTCAGAAAACTAGTTCAACATCAGAAAAAAACCAAACCAAACAGTTATTAAACTCTTCTCTATGGTGCACCTGGAATAATTCATTAGTTGGTATCTAAATAGAATTCATAAAAAATTAGATCTCACCTGACAAATTACAACATTGAAATAACACAGGCAGCACCACCCAGCACCCAGCTGCTCGGGAGGAGGAGGATTTGCTGCAGTGCTCACAAGGGCAGAGCCACCCAAACCAGGCATTCTGCAATTTCCATATCTTGGGCTTTCCCTTTGGTTTCTAAAACTATGGTCCTAGAAATCTGTTCCCTGTAACATCCAGTTATGAACAGAACTGTTGCTGCTACTCTGGCCTTTTTCAAAATAAACACTATGAACCTATTGTAACATCAGAAAAGCAGAGGCTTGGGGAATTTTCTCTGCAAAATCCACGATCAAGGGCATTATTTTTTAATGAAGAGAAATGGTTCAAAGTTGCTTTCTGACTCTACCTCCTCCCTTTTATTGCCATAACAGTTGCTATCATGTATTTCACATTCTCCTAATGCAGAGTCAAGAGTTATTTCTGGAAGAAGATAAGTGAACAACAGAAAAGAAAAAACATCACAGAAAGGGAGAGAGAAGCCCCTGGGTTTAGGGCTGGTCCCTGAGCACAGAGAACGAGCCAGCTCTGCAGCGAGGGTCCCTTCTCCCCAACTCACTCTGCATGAGCCCAGGTTGGTCTGAAGATGAACATCTCAATGGATATAAATGCCAACAGGTATTTGTGAAAGGAACTCAGTGTGTATTCAGAGACCCCTGAAGTGACTTTGAGACCTGGAGCTCCATTTTCAGAAGTGACTTTATGAAACTCCAGCAGAGCTGCTCTTGCTCTAGGGGAGAGCCCCATCAGCCTCCTCTGGTTTAGCCAGCGTCAAAACACGGTGTTAGCCCCTGGAAACAGCTGATGTGCACATACAGCACAACTGCCAAGATGCAACCTTAAATCCTCAAGGTTTATAGCTTGAAGACTCTGACTTCTTTACCATCTGCTACTGATGCTTCCACAACAGCAACACGTTGCTGGTGCTGCTCAAGTTCCTGAAGCATTTCCAGAGTTAGATAGGAGAATATTTGTAGTAAATAATAAATTCTATGTACTAGTCTCATATGTTTCTGAGTATGGGCTATTACTCAAAAGTGCTATCAACATCATCCTTATTAAAAAAACCCACAAACAAACCCCAAGCCAAACTTATTTTCCAATAAAGTGTCAAGCTTACCTCCTTGAGATACTCAAGGGACTGTAAAACCACAGATATAGAATGTCAAAAGGATCTATACAATAACTGAAAGTATTAAATAGACACATTTCAAGTAGGTCAAACTATATGCATGTTTTCCTGCTTGTTATTTGCTAATTTTAATACACTTTCTTGTCATCCCAGCTGACATTAAAGCACAGATCGATATTTCCAGAGGGTTTTAAGCACTAGATGCTGAGGGGTCTCAGGGTAGAAAGAGCAGCAGAAAAGCAAAGATGACATCCTCGCAGTTAGGAGAAGTGTCTTACTCTGCTGAAAGTTGAAACAACCAAGAAGAAAGAGCTTACATTAAAAGATTTCACATTTCTAGAATAGCTGCAACATC
The DNA here is from genome assembly GCF_000700745.2 of Antrostomus carolinensis. Taxonomy (NCBI): domain Eukaryota; kingdom Metazoa; phylum Chordata; class Aves; order Caprimulgiformes; family Caprimulgidae; genus Antrostomus; species Antrostomus carolinensis. The sequence continues at coordinate 74,024 of NW_010318220.1, forward strand.
AGGAGGAAAACTAGTGCAAGAGACGTGTTATTGTTGCCCAGAACTGTGAAGTATTTTTGTCTGCACACCCAGAGCTGAGCACCTACTTCCATACATTAAAACCCAAACGCGACATACCCACATGTGGGATCTGAAGATCTGCCCACACTACTTCATTTGTCACCACAGCAGGGAAAAGAAAAATCCAAACCACCCCCCTGAACCACAGCAAGACCCTTTCTTCCTCTAGTTCTCAGCTTTGGTGCTGGGCTGGCACACTCCTGCCTGGCATCAGCCTAAGTGACAGTGGGACTCTGTCTCAGCTGACTCCAGTTTTGCATCCAATACATCAATTTCTTGCAAAGGATGTTTATATGAAAGAACAAATGCTGACACCTGCAAGCATCAGCTTTGGGAACAGTGACTGTGCCATCATACCGAGCTGCCAGCAGCCTGAAGCCACTAAAGCAAACCCCTCCAGGGTCCCAGCCCCATCCCACCCTGCGAGGGGCTGCGCCCCCCAGTACCCCCCACTCAGCCCAGGCGCTCCTAATGCCACAGAGCAGGCAGGAAGATGGCCCGAGCACTTAAGGCAGGCTGTGAATTCATCCAAGACCCTCTGTTTTCCTTTTCCTCTCTCCAGACTCCATTATCCCCACAGAGACCAGCCTTGTTCCAGGAACAGCAATGTGAAACGTGTCACTCCGGTCACCATGTGAGCTCACATCAAAAACATTTCTCTGGTTTTAATATCCCATGTCCCCAGCAGCTGCTTCTGCATCTCCTGCCCGTCACGCTCCAAACAAGCACCCAGGGAAGGGGTTGTGCCCAGTGCTGGGATGGGGATGGGGTGCAGCCCCTCCTGGCCACAGGGACACCCTGCTCACCTCACCAGGACAGGAGGGGACCGAGCTGCCTTTCCCAGGACACTTTCCCAGTGGGGTTTGGGAGCTCACCCCGAATCCCTTCTCCATTTCTAGGAGGAATAAACCGCGGAGGGGAGGGTTGAGCCTCGCAGGGTTCCCAGCTGTTGGCTGAGGCTCAGCACTTTGTGCCTCACCAGCAGTAATAATGGGAGCGTGCAGCAAATTATTTCCTCCCTTACATCTGTGCAACCCCATTACCCTTCAGTGCAGTCGCACAGGTGTAACCAAGGGCACGACGTGAAGACAAGGCACCCGCACAACGACTCGCTGCTGCCTCGTCCTTGCGGGTTATCGCGCCGCTCCGCCGAGCGCGTCTGTAATGCAAAGCTCTGGCAAACCCACAGCCGACAGAGGGGAGGAACACGCAAGCTGCTGAGACAATAAAATCCAACGCTGAATTAACAACCAACATTGTTTCAGCACAGGATTTGAAGCAGGGGAAACAATCGGGCTAATTGAGAAAACACATCCCAGGAAGGAGACAGCTCCTCCCAAGCAAAGCCTTCTGGAGGCACCGCAATCGCCATGCAACAGCTGGATCCCTCACAAGAAATTTCATAGAGAAGTACATAATCTTACAATCATTGCCTCTGTAAACAAGTCATAACATCTCTATTACAGTGAGGGTCCCCTGTGCTCTGGTTGTCTGTATATAATATTGCTAATTTAAAAAACAGAAGAGATTCTCGGAAGTTCAGAGAATTATCCACCACCCTCCAAGTAGAATCTAAATGGAGTTTTCTGCACTACCCATCTGTTCATTTGATGCAATACGTACACTTTTTTAAAGATTAGATTGTTTTCCTCATCTTTATACAGATCTGCAGAGCTTTTGTAAGAATGATCTGGACCGTAGACTCAAGCTGCAATGAAAGATGCCCATTGCTGCATTGGCAGAGCAGCCCTGATTCTTGTGCAAGTATTTAAAAAAGAAGAAAGAAGAAAAGCAGACCACAAAGACCAGCATTCTTTTCCCCAGTTATGAGAGTTAAGAGCAACCTCTGAGTTTATCAAGGAAATAAAGAAGAACCATCTCCTTTAGGTGCAGAAGTGGGTGAGCCTTAACGCCGCTGCTCGTTTGTTCACGTACCATCCGTGGGCTCATTCCCACCCAACATCAAATCAGTGGCTGCTGCATCACTGGTGAGGAAGCCCCCCGGCCTGGGGAGGACCCAAACCAAAGAGAGAGCCCAGGTTGGCTCCGATTTGCAGGAATAGGTGTTTGTGGCAGACGTCACTTGGCCCTTTTTGCTTTGGGAAAAGGATCAGTAATCTCTTAATCAATTAATAGGGTCATCTGGGAGGAATCGCCTTTGTAAATGTGATGGGTACAAGAGGAAAGAAGAGCAAGCTTGCTTCTTGAGTTTTGCACACGTGAATATTGGGAGCAGATTTGAAGGATGAAGAGAAATAACCCATTTGGGTATTTCTTCACCTCCTGATCCAAGACCGGACAAGCCAGCTGGTTGTTCCCTATCATTCCCTACCCTTCTCCATAGCAGAAAAGAGAAGACAGGAGTTGACAGTGCCTAGATTATTTATAAGGATTAACTCCCCCAGGGCTCCACTTGGCAAATACTTGTTATTATGCCATCCCATCCCAGTGAAAACCACACAGTAATCAGTCGTCCACAGAACAGGGTCCTTCAAGCAACAAACCAAAGCCCAGCAGGCTCGAGGGACAGCGAGGTCACTCGTGGTTTGCCTTCATTCCCTTGGGGCTCTCATTTCCTTCCCAGGTCTCGCTCTAATAGACTAACAGCCAGAGTAGGTGCTTCTCCATAACATCAGACCACACCACAAAGCTTTGTGCGCTTCTTTCAGGAACACCCTCGGCACATGGGCACATTCAAATGGGGATTTTTAGCTTTTGTATTGACCCTTCTTACAGAGTTTATCAGTATAATACCTCTAAAGCCAGAGCAGATGTTGCAGCATAACCACTGTAACCTTTCCAGAGACTGAGTTAAGGTGCTGGAAATGCTGGGCACCTTCTGAGGGTCATCCCACAGCAGCAGACAGCCCCAGGCTGCCAACACAAACACGTGTCAAAAGCTAATCAGGGTCAAATGAGGTGGACAAGAAGAAGTGGGATGTAAAGGGCAGCACCTTGCTGGAGCTGGTGTCTGAGGAACCAGCCTGTCGCTTAGCAGACCCCATGCATTGCTCATGTTTGACCTCAGCTGTAAATCATAAACAGAACAGACCCTTGGTCTGTTCACAGCAGCGACTGTCACTGGCAGGCACATGATTGTGTCACACAGCAGCCTCAGGGTCCCCAGGCATTGGGGTCCTCACCACAGCCAAGTCACCACACAGTACCAGGGTCACCAGTGGATGAAAACTCACGGCCTGGGGCTCACAGGGTGATGCAATGGTCCATTCTAGTTTTGGATACGCTGCAATCTCTGGAAATAAAGTGTTGTACTTTGCTCCTGAGAGGAAAAGCAGCTTTTTTTCCCCAGAAATGAGTTCAACTTCCCTACCAGGGAGAGAAAAGAACCATGCAGCTGCACTCCCCCAGCTTGGGGAAGAACATTTCCATCAGGCCTGACCTCGCAGCACAGTGTAAGCAAAGGGTTCAGATCCTCTGCAAAGATCACAGCAGGGAGAATGCTATAAGCATCCCGTAATTTGCAAGAAACACCATTAATGCTAAAACAATAACCCTCTGCACACACCCTCCCACACAGCCCTGCCCAGCACCGCGCCATCCAGGGCTCAGCAGCTTCTGCATTCACATTCAGTGTAGGTGGGCTGAAGAAAGGGAAACATGTTCTTTTCCCAAGAAGAGAAAAGCTCCAGCAGCAGCCAAAGGAGCAACGTGAGAGCCCCGGCTGGTGAGCTCTGCGGGGCACGGAGCAAGGGGCGTGACGAGGGCGATGGATCAGGCACCACTTCAAGCTCCTGATCTGTTCCAGGCTCCAGCTAATTACCCTTATTTCACCTTGAATTTCAAGTTCCATTTAATTCAGTTTAAATTCCAGTGCGGATCTTTGAAAAGAAAGCAAGTAGGAGGCTGGGGACCCAGGGAGAGCACAGCAAGGGGCTGTGCAGGAACAAACCCTCACCCCTGGCTGCCTCCGCAGGGACAGGGCTCCTAAACCAGCCCTCCTTCTCCAGAAACATCTCCCCATTGGTACCCCCAGCCATTATTCTGCAAGACCCATCTCAACTGCAATGATCATAGATCGTTTGGTTGGAAAAGACCTTTGAGATAGAGTCCAACCACACCTGTCCACCACTAAACCATCTCTCTACCCATCTTTTAAATCCCTCCAGGGATGGGGACTCCACCACTGCCCTGGGCAGCCTGTTCCAGTGCCTGAACAATGAACCAGTAGGTACTGGAGTGAGGTAGGAGGGACACAGCTGACACTGGCTCAGCACAAGGACCAGTATCTCCACTGCAGCCCATTTCAGACAGGCTCCCATTACGCTCACTATTACGGCAGGAGATTGTCTGCCAAAAGCCCATTTAGCACCATGACTAATCTCCTCCTCCTCGGAGGGCTCCCGGCCCCACAAGGGACAATCTCCAGGGGAGCGTTTCATCTTGTTACAGGCTTTTCTAGAGAATGGGTACGTGCAAAACCAAAGTGAAAACCCAAACGTCACGGGTGCTGTGTGAGCCAGGCAGCCCTGCTGCCTGCGAGGTGCTCACATGGTTTTCTCCCAACTTGTAATTTCTTCTGCATTAGTCAGTCAAGTTTTGAAAAACACTATTTAACTAAATTATATTTTAGGCTTTGTTTTCCCTGCCATAGAAGGGTATAAACCCAAAAGCATGCACAATGCTTAATAATTCCCAAACTTCTTTTGTAAAACCATCCCAGCAGACAATAAATGTCACAAATTATTCTTGTGCTTCCAGAGAAAAATCAATGTCCTTATCAACAGCAAATGGTAGCTGCAGTTATGCATATTTAACATACAGTGTTGTTATGAGTTTAGAAATGCCTTGTACACCCCCAACCCAACCCTGTAATAAACCCTACAGTCTTGGGGGATATTTTTTAATAAAAAGAAATAAAACCCATTAAAGCTAAGTCATTAAGTGCTGGAAGTAGTCGTGATTGCCAAAAGCAATCTGTGCAAGCCATCAGCATAACCCAGCTGTAAGTCACGGCCACTTCCTAATGTATTTCACATTTATTCTTTTTATACAATAAAACCATAAAGTGTTCCTTGCATTGCTAAATAAGCAGCAAGTGCAGTTCACTTTAGGGTGATATTAGTGCTTAAGAACTGAACTGGAGAACAAGTCAAAACCAAGGGCAGGGCCATCCTTGCCTGTGTAACTGCCACTGCCACCGTGGCAGCGTGTCCAGGAGAACATGGCATTGCAGTTTTCCCGGATTTAGCATAACCAGATGCTGGGGGTGATGTGGACGTTGCTCCAGCACCACCAAACCCAACACGTTTTGCCAAATGTCCTGGCCAAGACCTGTTGCTTTCCCTCTTTTGCCTTCTGGCCTTTGCTCTACATGGTTTAAATTCCCTGGATTATTTTTTTAAATATATTTATTATTATTATTATTATGGTCTGTTTGTTTGGTTGGGTTTTTTACCACAAACATGTGGACTGAGGATGTCACTGGCAGAGCCCAGCCAAGCCAGCCCAAGCCCTCAGAGGCCATGTGGCTTCTGGAGTGAAGGCTCAAGCGCCCCACACCCCAAACCCCAACTCGTTCTGCCCCCTCGGGAGCTTTCACTCCACTCCTCTCTGCCCAGAGCCTGGCTGGAAGTGTTCACTGTTTTTTTTGCAGTTAGATACTCTAGAATTGCCTGGTTGCTGCTGTTCCTCTCTCCTCTTTCACTTGCCAGCTAAACCCTGCGAGTTTACAGACAAACACTGAAAATAAACCGACAGTATCAAGGCATCCCAGCACTCCTCCCCCAGGCTCACAAAACAGTTTACAGCTTGTTCTAATGCAGCAACAAAAAATAACATTTCTGGCTTTGTTTCCCCAAAATCTTTTAGAATTCTCTCAAACTTATAAAGTTATTAAATAAAATAATATTTGTCCTCTAGAAACCAGTAGTATTTTGTAGCTACATCCAAATGTAAAAAACTAGCTGAAATACAATATTTTTTTCCCTCAGAACATTAAGTCCTGAAAATCTTCCCGAGACATTCCAGTGCCAAAGCGCTGGTATTTGGGGATGAAGCCTGAGAGCCGGGTGTGTTCTGCTGCTGCATTTGCAGGTGACACATGCCATGGTCCGGCAGTGCTGAGGGAGGGTCCGTGCTGCACCCCAGCCCCACTGTGGTCAGAGCTGCGCTGCCAGGTCACCTACTGGCCTGAGAGATTTGTGATCACGTTGACAGATGCCCCTCAACACGTCTTTGCACAAGAAGCAGCTGAGCCCAAGAGCTTCAGGACCCAGCCCTTGTTTCCCAGGGTGAAAATATTTGAATGAGTTATTTTTGAAGTTTGCCAGACAAGATCCTGGACTGTTTCAATAGGTTATACGATTTCTGGATTCACACTGAAATTGTCAATGGAGATCACTCAAAGCTCTGCCATTTGCTGAGTAGGAAGGGACGTAAACTACAGAAGCTGAATAAATATTCCATGTTAAAGTTTCCCTTAAGTAAATGACTTGTATGCATAAATAACATGGGGAGCTGTCAATAGAGTCATCCGCAAATTCTGTCAAATAGAAGAGTAATTATGGCTTCTGCTTGTAAGTAATAAAATGATACATTAGCTGAGCTTACACAAAACACAAACACCTCCTGATTTCATTGAAGATTAATGCTAATGTGCCAAATTGCCAGACTAAACTTAATTGCTCTTTTTTATCTTCATTAAATGATAAGCAGCAGCCACAGAAGTGGTTCTGGTGACCTTGTATTTACCTAGACCTTCAGTCACAGGAAAATCTACTGCTTTTCTTTCTAACTTGGTAACTTCACTGGGGGCTGCAGCATCCCACATCCCCTTCCAAGTTAAACCCCGCTCCGCAGAGCCCAGCTCTGGGGTTCATGCCTAGTGGGATACACCCCAACCCCCACAGTCAAGAGAGAGATTTTTGCCTCTGTGTGACAACCTAAAGCTGAATTTTTTTATTTCCTCAAAGACGACGTGGCTCCTTTTCTTTCCCCGTTTGTGTTTTGCAACAATATCTTTGCAGAAGAAAAAAATATCACCCAGCTACTGCCCATCTCCATGGCAACATCCCGCTCTGGCTCCAATTGATAAATACATTGCAAAACCCTGTTACTGTAGGTTAGTTGTTGCAAAAATTATATACTATCACTCACAAATAAAGCCATAATATTGAACATGTTCTCTGGGTGAAGAGTAACTGCCTGATTTTAGCCTTTGTACACCTGAGCTTCATTTTACCCAAGGTTTTCCAGGCAGTAATTGCAGACACAGTTTAATCTCTTTCTGTCTCCAAGCAGTGCCTTTGCAGGTCCCCATTGGGTGTCTCAATAACTAAATGGCTTCACATGAGACCTCAGGAGATGGAGAGTCCAAGATCCCACCTACAACCACTTGCAGTCTTGGAGAAAGCTGCTGTTGCCCACCTGCCCTTATCTGCTCCTCCCACCCCAGCCCTTGCTCCACCAGCCAACCTCTGCAAGTAGAGAGGACAGAGAGTAAAGAAGTGTTCTTGCTCATCTCCTGGGGCTAAAACCTGGGTAGGACTGAGCAGAGAAACATGGGGAGAAGGGAAGGTTTCCACATCTGTGTTCTCCTGCACAAGCAAGCAAAGGGGCAGGACTGCCTTGCCCAGATGAACTGGAAGTCCCTGTCCAAGGCAGATGGGCTTCCTCCTTGTCTCTTTAGTGGAACCTGCTTTCTTTTCACTTCAGCCACACTGAGTCAGCAGGAGCTACTGTCCCAGCTGGAAGGACCCTCCAGGCAAAGTTCAAATGACCAATTAGTGTCTCTATGTACTTTTGAGCTGCTTTCCCAGCTTGCAAAGGCTGAGTCAGTAACCTTTAAAAATGCAAAGCTTACCCTGGGATGTTGCAGCTGCATCCTGGCTGGGGCTGGCTGTCTCATTCTCTCTTCTGCCATCAGTATCTCAGGACCTCCCCAGCACACAAAACAGACCTGACCTGGGCTGAACCAGCCAGATGCAAAGAACCACCCCAAAAAGTAACACCAGTCTGAACCAAGACTCAACCCCTGCCTGTCACAGCCCAGGTAAAGCATCTCATGAAGAATGAGGACATTTGTTGACCCAGAGGATAAAATCAGCTGGGGCTGCCTCATGGGCTGCCCAGGAGGTGACAGGCATCAAGTGCTTGATGAGTGCTATCAGGCCAGATCATTCAGGAAAGCATTAGATCTGGATCTGAAGGCATCCAGAGAAGCTAGCCAAGTTTTCCCAGTAGTTAACGATCCTCAAAGTTCCAAATTTCTACCTTGTTAATTGGATTTTTCTGGCTTCAGCTGAAAGCTATTGGGTGTCTTAGTGCCTTTCTCTGAAGAAAAAGCCTTTCAGTACCTGGAGCTTCCTCCCTGCAAAGGTACTTATCCACTGAAATTAAGTTACAAGCTTCTTTTTGATAAGATAAACAGACTGAGCTCCTGAAGTCTATCTCTGTAAAATATTCTCTCCAGTGCTTAATCATTCTTTATTAATCTTTTCAGTTCAGTGACATGGCAGCAGAAAGGTAAAAAAAATAAAATAAAAAGAAAAATCAAGAAACAAGCAGAAAAAAAGCAAGCCCCACCACAGGAGATAAAGGGATATGCTGTCCAAGGGAGTGAATAGTCCAGGATTTCACAAAAGACGCTACAGTTGTTATACAACTCGAGTACAAAATTACTCCAAAGACCTCAGCGCCGCTTCCCTGAGCGGGGAGAGGCAAAGCTGCCTAATGCCAGTCTGCGATAAATGCACATCTTCTGTATTTCTGAAAGTGTCTGAGACAGGGAGTTGGAGTCAGACTGATAAGGTGGGTTGTCCTTTTAGTCAGGGATGTCAACACGGATTTCAACATGTTCTTACAAAAACCACTGCAGATGCGCATCAGACACCAGGGGAAAAGGCAGATCTGTATCACAGCACTAGTGAAACTGCATCAGTGACTACTTCAAAGATCAGTTTATAATGAACATAAACTAGGCTTAAGCAGCTAACAATCACAACTTTAACAGCTAGCAATAGTTAACACTTGCAAGTCTCATTTCAGGTTTAAAAAGCTGGTTCGCTTAAATACGACACTGACAATGACATTGTCATTTGTTATATTACTGACCCTTTCACTTTATTCATTTATAATTTAATTGTCAGTTAAATTTGATCAAATATGTCTGAATTGAAGCCATTTGTATTAAAAATAATACATCTTCTCCCTTTTATTCCCTGTATTGTGGCAGGTGTTACTCGATAATTCAATCAGTGCCTGCAGAAAGCTGCTGTTTAATTAATAAGAAAATGGCTAACCCTCTAAGTGAAAAAAACCAGGCATGGGTGAAAATCCCTGACAAGAAGCAATGGATCTTGTCAAGGACTAGAAATTCAGAGGTTCTCCTTTACACTTGTGCTGGATTTAGAAGCCCTGGACCTTCACGGGGCTGCAGCAACGACCCCGGTGCAGCCGCACTCGGAGGCACCAACAAATGCGATGGGATTCACGTTCCCCGATACCCACAGCTCAGCCAGGCTCTCCTGACCCCAGCCCCTCCTCACAGAACATTTCTGGTGGCAAATTCTGAGTAATATATCTTTTGCTTGCAAATTCAGTGTTTCTAAACCAGAGAAATTCACTTGTAAACTCTCCAGCCCTGGCAGCTGCATTGTCACCAGCTCAGGAAAAATCCCCCACTGCCACAGGGATGTTCTGAGAATTGTTGATGCTTCACAGCTCATGAACTGGAGAAATATATCTGAGTGATGAACTGGATTGTTTTTTTTTCCTGATTAGTATATTGTAATTAATTCTCTGAAGAATCCTTGCTTAGGAACTTTATTAAATCCCATTAAGACTAATGAATTGTTGTTGTTTCCTAATTATATAGTTGTTTCTAGTTTAATGAACTGTATATTAATAGACTTATAGAACGGACATTTTACTTTTAGGATGGAAATATTTAAATAAGAGATACATATCCCTGCTAATAGCACCACTTGTCAGTTACAGCCTCTTCTAACAAGTCTGTTGGAAAATACTGTCCTTTTCAATACAAACTTTGCTTATTTTGTTAGCTAAAGAGGCAAACAAAGAGACAACTGTGAAACACAGGCTGATGTTTTATGTCAAGCATATTTTTGCTCCTGTGAATGCAGTTTCTCGTTGCAAAACAACATCTCCAGGCCTCTGCAGCTAGAGGAATACTTCTGACTCAAGTGATAGCATTGAGAAACACAAGTTCAGTGCAGGATGGGTATACCAGGAGAGATTTTTTTCTTCACAAAAGAAACCAACAACACAGATGCTTTTCCAGCTGAAACCCATTTCAAAGGGGACACACATGGTGCCAACATCCACCCACCCACACCCAACTCAGAGCCCACCAGCACAACCCACCCAAGGAGCCGCCCGGTACCTGAACAAGCTGAAGCCATCTCTGAGCAGAGAAGCTGCTGCACCTCACTTGGAGATTTGAAGTCTCACTGCAGGGTCAAAGTCAGTGTCCAGGGCTGGAATGAAGGACAAAAGAGTCAGAAATCCTGTCCTTGTCCTGGCCTTGCACATCAGTTCTCCCATGAACTAGTTGTGATAACAGTCATACCCACAGCTGGTTTTATCCAAAGAAGTAAACACAGTTTCTCTGCAGATACCTCCTGACCTTTTCCCGAGGATATTTTGTAGGGCAAAATAGATATATTCCTTAAATAAGAGCTGCTTAAAAAGTAAGAATTGCTGCTGCTTATAAAAAAAGAGTCATAATCTTGAATGCTAATACATATAGTCTTCAATACACTGCAGCCACACCACAGATTAATTTCAGTACAGAGATTATGTTAATATACAAAAAAAAAAAAAGTTGTGATACTGCGTTAGAGCAAAGATTTCTCATTTTAGTCACTGTCTTTGGCACCAGCCAGTAATGCCTGTTTCAAAGTGAAGTCAAAGGCCTCTATACTGCACTGAGCTGAACACTAATTACCACAGGGAGAGGCATAAAGTTTAGAGCAGAGTGTTGCTTGATCTTGATCTGACATTAGTTGCTTAAAGTAACGGGTGAGGAATGACACTCTGGTAAGACCAGTGCTGTTCCTTGAAGAGATGGGTTTTTCTCTCCTAACCCAAGGAGAAAACCAGGCAGTAGGTCCTCACTGCACCAGCACCACAGAGCTGCTCCAGCTGAGTACAGTCAAGGTACTGCTGCTTATTTTTTGTCTCTCCTACAACAAAGTTTAACCCCTCTGAGGTAACAGCTGGGGAGGTGTGGAGCAGGTTCACATGCTGTCTGAGGAAGCAGAAGCCTTCAGCATCCTTCTGCCACATCTAACCAGTGTTTACTGGAAAAGCTGTGAACCAGTTAACCCTTCTGTGCTCTGACCAGGAGATGCAGGAACAGGCAGGAAAGTGCTTCCAGAAGTGAGCCATTACAGATATAAGATATAAAACTAGCAAATGCTGTTAGGAGCATTGCTCCAGCTGCCCCAGGACCCCCAGCCCTCCAAGGTCACCACACCAGGGACACACCGGTGGGACATGCATCCTGGCCAGTCCTTGCCACAGCAAAGCAACCTCCCTGCTGTAGCCTGGCTGGACCCTCAGCTCCTCACCCATCACTGAATACAACAGCTCCTGCTGTCACTTCTGACTTCCCAGGCTGCTGCAGAGAGGCACCTCCTCCCGTGGGTGCTGCCTTCTGCTTCACCCTGCCTTCCCCAAAAGCCCTGGCAGGTTCTCCAGAATAGCAACAGTTCTGGCCATTGAGGTGACTCTCTGGGGAGGGCACCAGGTACTGTGTTTAAAATGGGGAGAGGCTCTGGAAAGGGAGGATGAAAGGCAGAGCCCCTTCCCCATTACCCTGCCGGCTGGTACCCAGCCACCCTCCCATACACACGGCAGAAAGTCCCTTTCTACTCACTTTCTGTAAGAGATAAAAACACTTGGCCCAAACAAGCACATTATGGATGGAAACATTAAGCTTTATAGGTGCACTACAGCTGAATGAATTAAGCTCGATAGTCTCTTGGGAGGCTGATACCCAACTAGACCCATATATCATCCCCTCTCACACTTCAACCACCTCTTTTCTCTCCCAGCAAAAAAACCAGAGATTTTTCTCCTGTTTCTGGAGTCTCCCAAAGGCACAGCAGCTCTTTACCTGAACATGGGGGTGTTTGGAAGGGAAAGCAAGACCTGTGTGCAGGCAGCTTGGCCACAGCTTTCAGTCACTTCTCCCCAGAGGCTCCCAGTTGGCAGTGAGCCCCGTGGGAGGGATGGAGCTCAGACCATGTCCTTGCTCCCCCAGCAGACAAGCTCACTTGTTATTTAAGCCTACTTAGAGTTAAAACTAATACCTTCCTACAGATTTTATTATCAAGCAATGACTAAAATGATGCATTGCCCATCATTTCAGAACGGAAATAAAAATACCAGAAGCCTCTTCTTGCTAAAGGAAAAGTTTGAAAGTACCTTAAAGAACCTTTGAACAAGAAGCCCATCCACACTCCTCAGGAACCTCAGCCATCCTCCCACACCAGGGAAAGGCTGCAGTGGGGACACAGGCTGCTTTTGTAGGTGCCTGGGTAAGGAGTGGCTGGGGTGGCTGATCACCAAACCACTCTCAGGTGAACCAGTGCCAGACCACCCACAGGTGAGCCCCTGCCCACCCTGGAAAGGCTGCAGGGGTGGCTGGGTGCTTGGAAGAAGCATCTCCTTAGGGCTGGTCTGCAGCACGAGAACACGGTGCTGCCTGTCCCTGTCCCCATCCCAGGGAGGTACTCGCCTCTTCCCCATTTCCCAGAGTCATAAACTTTCAATCAGCCTTGATTAAAATAAAGAGCAGAGAAATGTCAACTGTGGGAGAACCTTAACAAATTAGAGAACAATCACTTAGCCCTTGACAATATCGGTTAACGATATTTAACGCAGGCTCTGGCTAATTAAAAACGAGCCATTCTGCTCAGGCACAGCTTCACTCCAACCAAACTTCCAGTATTTCAATAACACCAGTTCTGCTACAAGGAATGCAAATATATATCATCCTGTCTGTCTATCCAGCTATCACCATAGCTGCCTGTCCAGGGGTGGGACACACGCGGGTGTCTGTGTTTGCCAGTTCTCAAGGTATCGCTGGGGATTAAATGAAATGTTTTGTTGGAAAGTCACAGAGCAGGTACGTGTTGTTACGCTGATTCTACAGCAGCAGAAGGGACATTTCCAGGCTGAGTGGGAGACAGTGAAGAAACCACACAAAAGACCTGATTCCCGGCTGCTCCCTCAAATGTGTGCTCGTTCCTGCCGAGGCAGACTGGTGCCGGTCGAGGTCTTGCCATTCACACCCTCCTCAGGCTTCTCATCTTGGTTTTTTTGCCAATGAATACAAAGGCAAATTGCAGCCAACATCCCATTGCTACAGTTTTGCCCTGGCTGCAAGGAAAAGATTCTGATATAGCAAGAATAATATATATGTTATAATTTTCCCACATTTTTCTCCTAGGAGGAGTGCAAGGACAGTCTTGCTTTCAAGGGGCAGTGGCATTTTCTTCCAGTTTCTCTTTCTAGAAGGCTCTATCAGTATTTGCTTTGCGATATGCAAGTTTGTTGCTGCTCTGCATTGCTCAGAAGTGTTGAGTTTTAATTAGCAAGTTTTCAGTCTTTCTGGCTCATTATAATAACAGACAAAAAATCAGTTACATTAATAAATCAAGTTTCTTTCCTAAATTGCTGTTGGGCAGAACTTGGAATATTTTTAATATGTGTAATTACGTTCAAGGATCTTGTCAATCATTATATTAATACAAATCTCATGGAGAGTTTTGGAACCAGCAGAAAGCTCTGGCTGTGCCCAGGGCAAGCACTATGTTAATGTTTCTCCTCCAACCCCTGTGTTTGCTTCTGTATGATCAAGTGCTTTAATGCTTCCAAACCCCACTCTGATCCCAGTGGTGAACATCCACCAGCCCCATGGCTGCGTTGGAGTTGGCCCCCAGCCTTGCAGAGGGGCTGTGTCCAGCCTGACCTCACCAAATAAATCAAAAAGCCTCCCTGGGTTATCCTGGAGATGACCGAGCAGAAAAAAATCTTTTCTTACTTGAATCTCCACTTCAAAACCAACCCTGATTCAAGATTTGTAATCACGCTTGAGACTCGAGCGTCTGGCTACCACTTGACAAAGAAATCTTGTTTGAAGAAGACAAAGAATGATTGGGGAATAGGAAGAGTATGAAAGTCATAAACACATGAACCTTTCTGTGTGTTCTCATTGTTAAAAGTCTGAGTATTACACATGATTGCTTCTCCAAACACTCCTCCATCAGGTACGGGTTTCTAGTCGTGTCAACGGCACCACGGGATACAGGCAGAAATCAAGATTGGCAGGATCAGGATTTTAACTTAAAATTACTTTTCTGCTCTTAGAACTAATTTAACGACTACAGGATTTTATTAGCAATTTAAAATAGATGGGAAAGGGACATTTTCTCTGCTGACCCCCCTGTTGTACGTCACTCAGCTGCCCCTCAAGCCAGGCCCCGTGGTGCCAGCAGCTCCTGTCACACTGGCATGATCTGTCTTTAATAGACACTGTGCTGCCAAACCTCAGATGAATCTACAAATTCTGGGGGTTTTTTTGCTTTTAGCTCTAACAGAATAACCAAATACAGGCAAAACTGAGCAGTTACTGTGACAACTGTCTGTCGTGTGCTCCCTGGCACACACGACTTCTCACTTTCCCTTCCTGTTTTGCATTATTTACAAAGCAAAGCTCCAAACCATTCCCTTAATAAGTGCAACCAGAATAATAACTTTCTAGGTTTTGAAAAGACAACATTTGCTGTTCTCTTCAGTGACACACAGGAGCTGGAATGGGAAGAAGCTGAGGACTCGCTTTGCTCCCTTGCATTTACCACCCTGCCTCCAGCAATGGCTGGTGCCTGGATGCCCGGAGAACAGACAGAGCTGTATGTTTCTATATGTTTACTGCTGCCACAGAGATAGTGCCCCAGGCTGCATGTACAGAATGTACAGTGTTATTGCACAGAGGAAAACTACCTTTTCTTTCACAGTGTGCAGAAAGGCAGCTAAGAAAAAGAGTATCAAAATATATATATATATAAAATATGAACTGAAAAGCACTTCTGTAAATTCCTCATCATTCTAATGTGATTTTTAAAAAAAAAAAAAAAAAAAAAAGAACAGTAACAGATGTGAATTTCCATCTTGAGATGCTGAGAGGTGAGGAAGGCACGTGCTGAAGTGCTGAGGGGAGAATATTCCCTCTACCATGAGGGCTGATGTGGGAAGGTTCTCTGGTTATTGCTAGAGAGGGGACCACAAAGAGCACATTGCTAAGAGGCTTCTCATTAGTAGTAGAGAGCCGGAGATTGTATGATTCATCATTCCCTTTTTGGAAAGCTTGCAGAGTATGGAAACAGCACAAATACAATTCCAGTTGCAACGAAACACCGTGTCTTTGAACATTAGCTTTGCTGGGCAGTCATAATCATCTCCATTTATTTTATTTAATCCTTTAAGTGCACAAATGTAAAATGGTTCTGTAAGTACCCAGAGGATAAATGAGGTTAAAACATTCGTGGGCAGTGGAATCAAGTCAGGCTCAGGCTGGTGTTTGGTGCATTCAGCCCTCTGTCATTTTTTTTGCCAGAACCATTACTAAGCAATCAGCTTTAAACATTTCAGACCTCGGTGGCAGGGCTTCTGCGTAAAATGTCGGTCTGCTTTTACTGAAATTCAACTCTTCATTATAAAAGAGCTGCACAGAAAATATAAAATGTCATAAACACACCTCACGGTCGTGTAATTACAGTGGCATTGGGAACAAACTGCAGGGTTTTTGGAAAGAGAATATTTCCCAGAGCTCTGGTAAAGCAGATCCCTGGTTTAACCCAGCCCAGCTTCTGCTGGAGGCAGGTACAGAGCAGGGATGGGATGGGAGAGCTGCGCACACAGTCGCAGGGAGCTGGCACGGAGCTGGCACAGAGCACGAAGCTGGTAGCACTGGCACAGCATTGGGGAGCTGGACCCCCGGGTCTGGGTTCCTCCTCTTCCTCAGCAGTTGTTAGCACGGAGCATCGCTGCTGCGGAGCACGAGCTGAGGCCTCGGTGAGTTTTTAAACACACACAGATACTTGAATTCACTGCAGTTACCATCTTAATGTAAATTTACAATATGAAAACTAGGAATAATTTAACACCTAGGAAAGGAAAAGATGAAACAAAAGCCTGAAAAATTTGGCAGTCTCTTTGAAAGCAAAGCAAACGTCACAACTCTCTTTAACAGCATCTTTATTTTTGCAGGCAAATTACAAGTCCAGGTTCAGAAGTGTTTTTGTTCTGCCATTCTGCTGTGACAGGCTATGCTTGGCAGCCACTAATTCATTCAGGAAAAACCACAATAGAAGTGGAGAAAAGAAAATGACAACAGTTTTGTGCAGCTCCTGGTCCCTCCCTGCCAGGCAGCAGCAAACTGGGAGTTTCACTGTAAAGGGGCTTTAGGGCTTCTCAAGCCCTTGGTGCTGCTCCCCAGGCTCCTGTCCCTGTCTCCAGATGTTTTCCTCCAGTTGATCCAAACCTGAATCACCACGAACTCCCTGGTTCACCTCTCAGCTTTTTGTCTTTCCTAACAAGCTTCTGTGCCTGATCAGTCCAGATATAAAGGGCAAATAAGTTGCACAATAATTAACATAGAAGAGCTGTGCTGTTCCTGTAGCTGAGATTAATACCGTACATTTTCAGAGCCCTCAGGGATATAGATTCTGGAAGCCTGATATATGGTTATTATTCTTTAAAGGAAAATAGATTTACCTAATTTACAATCAGTTCTGATGGTGGGAGGAGGAATTATTTTTTTTTCTTTTGATAAATATACTGCAACTTTTCTATAATCCTTATTAATCTGATCTCCCAGGGAAAATTTTGCTGATCCATCATCTTGTGGCAATCTTAATTCCCTTAGTGCCTCTGGGCAGGAGAAATGGATTTCCTCATAGTAACCTTTTATGCCTCTAAAACTTCCAAGTGAAAACTCTCTGGGGGATTCAGCCGTTGTCCCTGGGAAAGGAAACGTGTCTGTGGAGGCTGGAGCCAAGGTGCAGTGGGGAATCACTGCAGTGCCTTAGGAAAGCATTCCCATAGGAAAGCTGGAACCCAGCAGATTCCCTCCCTCCCTGGCTGCTCCTGCAGACAGAGACACTGTTCAACGCTCGTCTATTCAAAAGCAACAGGGAAAGAACATCTGTTGAAAAATAAATGCAGGACTAATTATATATGATTGAGGATTTTAAACTGCTATTTTTAGCTTAGCATTAAAAAGATTTGATGAATCAAATGTTTGTGCTCAGCATTTTGATCTAAAAGAGGAGCAGAGTGTTGACTGCGTGACCTGCAGAGACAGAGCCCAGGGGTGCAGCGGAGCCTGGCGTGAAGCTGCGCATCCATCAGCGCTTGGGCAGGTTGAATGGAACCAGCATTTCATTTCAATAAGAAAATCTCTATTTTTTCCTTCAGTAGGAGCGGGAGCAGGTGAACATCAAGGCTCCTTTCATTATCAAGTTTACTTCAGCTCATTCTGCTGGGGAAGATCCAAGCAGCACGTTGAGGTGACACATCTGAAGATGAGCATCAAAGGGCCAGTGTGCATCAGGCGACAGGGAGACAGGTCCCAGGGAAGGATTCCTGAGTTCTGCTGGGCTCTGATCCCACATCACTGCAATGATGTCACGGGCAGAGAATCACAAGAAAAGCTTGACAGAGTTGTTTTTCATCTGCTGCATTAAAAAGTGGATGGATTCCGTGGAGATGTTTTCAAGGGACAATAAGCAGAGCGCGGGCGAAGCTGTGGTGAGCACTGGCAGGCACTGCTGAGCGCCCAGGCTGCGGGGCAAGAGCCAGGCTGGGTCCTCCTGCCAGGACGTGCTGTGGTTAAAGAAAAGTTGGAGACATGAAAGGAAGGTGGACACAGTTCTGGAGCTTCCCAGAGAGCCATGAACACCCCATGCAAACCCCCTGGTTCTAGCAGAGGGATTTTTTTTCCTGCCAGGCTCCTGTGCTGGGTGGGACACTGCGCTGTGCCCAGAGAGTCCCAGGCGGTGCAGGGGCTGGAACCAGGATGGCAGAATTTCTGGGAGAGCTGCTGTTGGGGGTCTCACATCACCCAGTGCTGGGAGAGGCAAATCGCTGCTCCCTGAGCTGCCCGTCCTGCTGCATCGTCCCTCTGAACCCGAGAGCTGCTTCGTAACGGAGGGAAGAGCGAGTAATGCACAGTCAGAGGAAAAGCTGTTTTTCACACTTATTGCCCTTGAATTGACAGAGTGAGACATCATGTTTTATATTAACTTCATAATAATTACAGTTATTACTGAATTCATGTATACCAAAGAGGTTACAGCTCCCTAGGAAAGCTCATAATATTATTAATGGATATGCAATTCCATTGGCATAACCACATAATGAGCTAATTCAAACATTTTGATATTAAACAGCATACCCACGGATGGAAAACTCATGGCTTTGTGCATGGTGGCTGGGAGCAGTGGCAGTGACACACATCTGGCACATGTGCCATCGCCCTCTGAAACAACTGCTCCACAAAGCACTAGCAGCACAACCCAAGAACAGTTTGGAAGTGCTGCCTTGATTTAAAGCAGTGAAATTAATGCAAAAAAATTTTAATAGAAAGGAATGGTGTGAGAAGTTATGGAATTGTTGCTAGTTGTGGAGCACCAAAAGACAGGAAGATCTTGTCTGTAAGGCAGTAAGGAACTCACTCAGCTCATTCCCACACAATTAATTGCAGAGATTTAATTTCTGTGGGTATGTCTTTGCATCGGCAGACAAAACTTTCCCTCAGATTAGAAGAGGTGACCCATCTACAGGGCAACTGTTATTGTTGCTTAAAGATCTGGAGAGTGGCTAAAGAAGTCAGGAGATGTCAACTTCGCAGCAGAAAACTGGGGGAGGAAAGCAGCTGGGGAAATTCTGATAGAAGGAGAAAAGTTTATGATGACGAGGGTCAAAGGTTGGGGCAGCTCCATCTCATCCCATCTCCCCATGCCCAGCACAGCCGGGGCACTGCTGGGCCACTGCCCAGATAACGAGCAGCTTGTGGCAGGA
>NW_010318220.1:93190-113367 GCF_000700745.2 Antrostomus carolinensis
AATTCAGACCGGGCTGATAACCTCCCATTGATTTTTTGCTGTAAAACTGATACTTGGAGCCTGCCATCAAATGAATTGTTGCACATAAAACCCAACCGTACGCATGACAGGAGTAAAATTAGACAGCAGGTCTATTCCAGGACTGTTGCAATTTCCTCCACAATGTCAGACTACAGTAACACATACATATTTCAAAAAAATTAAATTGCTATTAAACTTTCTGACCATCTTTGTAAATTAACCTCTCTTTCATCTCAGCAAGAGCTAGCTTTTGATTGAGCAGGAAATAATTTTTTGAGCAGTTTCCAGACTTCTTCCATTAGGCGTTTGGGCTGTGGTCAATAAGCCTGAGTTAATTACCTGCTAAAACAGATCCTGCTTCTGTGAGAACTGGTGGCTCATCTGTACTGCAAGTACTGGTTTTCTCCACTTCTACTTAAAGGTGAAGCTAAACCCCCTCGAACAGCACCCATGGGAGCTCCAAGCACAATTTGCACTTCACTTTTCAAGGGAAGAACTCGGGACTAGGAGCCCTTGGCCAGCAGGTCTCGGGAGAGCAGCTGAGCATGTCCCAGTACATCCCAGCACATCCCAGCAGTTGGATTTGCTGTAGCCCAGAGCCCCCTCCTGTCCTGCAGGCTGGGAGGGTGAGCAGAGCCTGCACAGGTTGGGCTCAGCACTATAAATAACTCCACAGCTTCAGCCAGTGCTTCTTCCCACAAAGAAACAGAGCAGTTCTTGTGAAGACTGAGGTGGCAGTCCTGCTCCTACCTGTCTTGGTGTCCTGGCCATGACTCTCCAAACTTCTGCCCAACAGGTCACTGTCACACACAGCTTTGGTGGGATTTTTCTCCTGGCATCAGCAGGCACAAGGTCTCCAAGTAACCCCTGGAAGATCAACGCCACCTTCTGCCTTGCCCCAGAGGATGCTCTTCCCACGAGGCACATTCTGTAACCAAAAGAACAAACATAAATATTAGGAACCGCTGCAACCTGCTGTGACAGGGTCAGCCAAGCCTTGTCTCATAAAAAAGATCTACTGAGCTGGAGGCAGCTGGCGATGGATGGGGCTGTTTGTGACACCCAAACACAGGGACACGTCACTTCCCACAGCCTGAGTGCTGGGAAGCTCAGGTACCTCGTCATCAACTGCTGCAACACAGGGTGGATGACGTGACCTGCAGCAGAGATCCAGCACCTGCGATGCTGAAATCAAACACCAACAACGTTTTATGGCATCGTTACTTCAACTGGTGAAACAAAGGTGTGTGCAGGGCTGAGACGCAGCTCCCAGGGCTCCCATAGCAAACATCAGGTGCCCAGCAGCATCCAACAGCCTGAGGTGCTTATTTGGGAGCCATTGATCTGCACCCTGAAATCTCACCTCTCTGATAAGCTGCATGAGAGGATCTGATTACTGGGGCTCTACCTTCATGTAATTGTGTCTGGATTTACACCTCAATCTTTGCCTTGATGTTTATTCATTCACAGCTTCAGCCTCAAATCCATCTGTGTGCTCAGCCTGGGCAATCAAGGAGAAAAGGCCACGAAAAAGCCACACCAAAGAAGAGAAGGACTATTTTTTTTTAATCTTGTGGTTTTTCAGGTGAAAGCCTTGGCCCACAACCAGACAAGGCTGTGTCCAAACCAGGTGAACCCTCATTTATCCAATATCAACAAAGCCCTAATTGAGAGATCAATTGGGAACCTGCCTCTTCACGCACAATTTGGAGAGCTGACAAAGCCACCTGTAGGGGCTGGGAAATAAGTTCTGCCTCATTACAAAAGAAATTGCATCTAAATGAAAAACAACATAGAATAAGAGCTCTAAAATGCCTGCGAAATGCTGCCAACCAGACAGGTAATCCAATGATATATAGCACACACCATGTCTTTGACAAGGGTCACCCTTAATTATTCAGCAATTGAAGGAGCTAAACTCATTTCCCCAAAGGCTTAAATGTTTTTTATTATGATGTGTAAATTCCAGGGCAGAGAATTAGCTGGCCAGGACCTAAGAATTGCATCTCTTTGATAGATTAAAACCTAAATAATCATATATATAGCAAAGCAGAGGCCCATTAACCAGGCTTTTCACTAACATTTTGAAAAGAGTTCTAAGTCAGGACACCCTTCAATGTTCCTCTCCTTTTCTGTTGGGCTGTAGCTGGTATTACAATTTTAATGGCCTGAGCTACCAAAGGTTTATTAAATCTGGGGGGGCTGGGTTAGCACATCTGCCAGGCTCTGCAGAGGGAGCTCAGGGCAGCAGCCAGTCAGAGCCTTCGTGTTCCATCACTGCAATGAGAGCTACGGGCTCTGCACCGAGGGGAACGAGAAATAGATGCTTTGGTGTGAGGAGAGACATGTCTTGAATTTGTGCAGTGTGCTTCATCCAAAAATTTCATCTTCTTTTGCTGAAAAATACACACTTTTATAATTACTGCCACAAGTAAATTTATCTCATCATATCTTCTTTATGTGTGATTCAGGTTTTTATTACTATTTTATTATTGGTTCTTTAAAATACCCACCACAGTTGTGTGCACACAGCAGCCAGCCCAGCCACCAAGGGTGCCAGCCCAATGTGGATTTACCCAATTTGTCTTTGGAGAGCCTTGGTCTGCACGGGTGGGGTCAGCAGAGGAGAAAGGCTGCTCCCTTTTGCTGCAGTCGTTCATAAATCTGAGGGAATCGAGCCAGCTCCGTGCCAGTTTCTGGGCTGCAAAATGAGATCAGGATAATAAAAGACATCCTGGAAATAGACAATAATGGTAAAATGATGTTTTGACATGGAGGCCATAGATGGTTGATGGGAAAAAATGAACAAAGTTGATGATAGAGGAGGTGCTGGAAGAATAGTCTCTAACAGCTGATTAGACTCCTGCTCAGCAGACCCCAGACAAATGTGATGGATTTCACAGAATAAATCCCTAGCTGTCCTGGTTTATCTCTACACTGTCTTTCCTTTAGGATCACGTCATCCCTTTTTTCCTCTCCTCCTTTTTGAGGGCTGTGTTTCTCTCGTGCCCTGCCAGTGCCAATACCTTGTTCTGCGGCACGCCAAAGCCAGCAGATGAAGTTATAGAGTTTCAGAGTCACCTGGACGTGGAGCTGCTGCAGGAGCAGAGTGCTGGGGATGCTTGTGGGAGATGTTGCTGGTTGTCCTGGTTTCACTAGGAGAGAGTTAATTTTTTTAGTAGCTAGAATGTGTTGTATTTTGGTTTTAGTGTGGGATTTGTTATGAGAAGAATGTTGATGATGTACAAGGTCATTGGGTTTGGGTAGTTTGCAAGTGCAAAGGACTGGGAGAGGGGAAGCAGAGTAATTAGCAAAACCCAGAATTGGTGTTTGGATGTGCCAGTGGGATATTCCAAATCACATCACGTCATGGTCAGGATATTAATGAGGGTTGACCGGAAAAAGGGGCGATTCTGTTGAGAATCCCTCAGGCTCATGATCCCAGGATTTCAGGTTTGGGGTTTCATTTTGCTCCTCCAGGATCACTACTGGCAGGTGGTGAGCAACTGTACTCTGCATCACTCATTTGATATATACATATAATTATTAACATCATTATTACTATTACCATTACTTTAAGTTCATTCTACTCCAATTATTAAATTGATCTTATCTCAACCTACAAGTCTCCTTACCCTTACCCCTCCAATTTGCTCCCCTATTCCCTGGGTGAGGGGGGTGCAAGCGGCTGCACGGTGTTTCGCTGCCAGCTGAGTTAAACTGCTACATGATGCTCTCAGTGGATGATGGTGAAAGCAGAAGCCCCCCCAGCTGCAAGCACAGAGTCACCCTGTGGGGTCCTTGTGACAAGATGCTGTGTGCCTGTGGTGGTGGGTGCCCAGCCAGCCCCCCCCACCTGCTCCCCTCTCCCAAACGCCTCTGCTCCCCACAGATCTGCCATTTTCCTCTCCCCTTCACAGCAGCTGCACCCACACCCTCCCCTGCAGTGCCCACACGTGCAGCCTCACAGACATCCCCACTGCCCCCCAGATCCCCCCCCTTGGGGCTCTCTTGGGGAACCGGTGCCAGGGATCGGTGCCCAAAGAGCTTTTCCT
Organism: Antrostomus carolinensis; assembly: GCF_000700745.2. NCBI lineage: Eukaryota > Metazoa > Chordata > Aves > Caprimulgiformes > Caprimulgidae > Antrostomus > Antrostomus carolinensis. The sequence continues at coordinate 97,267 of NW_010318220.1, forward strand.
TCCCCTTGGCTCTTTGCGACGATCTGCTGGCGAGACGGCGGCGTTGGCATCCGCGCCTGCCCGCTGCAGAACAACGCCTCAATGCAAGATTAATGAACAGAGGGGAACATTGTCAGCTATTAAAAATAAAAAGTACAAGATGCTGTTGCAGGAGGGAGTACCACCAGCTGCATTGAGATCTGTATTATTTAATAACGTACATTAAATTATTATGGAATTTTTTAAAAACCCATCTCTGCTCTCGCATACGCTGGTGCAAGGCCACTGCCAATTAACAACGATCCTCTAACCCCTTCCCTTTATCCTGTCCTTGTGTTTGTGCCCCAGCACCCCAGTGCCCCCAGATTCATTTGTTCTCTAACACTTTGGAAAAGCTTAGAAACCAAGTGCCAATCCAGTGGTACCAACGCTGCATTCCAGCTCAGAGCACCTGGGGTCACTGATTTTTCATGGGCTAAACCAAGAGAGTGGGGAAAATAGTGGAATCAATCTGAAAAATATCATGTTCCCCCTCAAAACTGAGGAGGGAATTTGTTTCTGAATTTTGTATTTTGTTGATTTTCAGTCTAAGTCAAATACTGGTTCATTTTTTCAGGTGTTAGTATTATTTTAAAAATAAATCTTACTAATATTAAAAAAAAATGTTATTCCAGACCTTAAAAATGTAGATGTTGCATTTAATAAACATCAATAGTAAATGTTTTGACTTTCTAAAAAACGTTTTTGGGCTTTTTACATGCTGAAACACTTTGACAAATGCAACATGAATTCACAAGTGCTTTCAGCTGATTCAAACCTGCATTTTTTTCAACAAATGAAACATTCAGCTGGAGTGTTTTTCCCAACTCTAATGTTTGTCCTGTGCCTAAGGGTGAATTTCACTCTCTGTGAATAACAATGCGGTGCAGACAAGATCAATAAAACTCATATTTCATTTTATTCGCTGTCGTGTTCCAAGCGAACCTGGCGCACAGCTGCGGCTTTACCGCACACAATGTATCTTTAATTCCATTGGAATGAGGAGCAAATTGCCTTTAAAATCCTGGTTCTACCCCAGATTTGATGGTGAGCCCAGAGGATGAGGGGAGGGTGTAGAGGCGAGGGTGAGGCGGGCTCGGTCCCCGTGGGAGCCGAGGTTTGAACACTGGAAGCTGTGTCACCCCTTGGCACGGGCGCAGCAGCAGGTCCCCTTCCCCTCACAACTGAGCCAAGTCTGGAATAAAGGAGCTGTGTCCTGCTCCGTAGGGATCTGTGGAGACAGCCCCAGCTGCTCCCCGGGGACAGGACACCCGTGGGCAGAGAGCCCGGCAGGGCCAACCTGCTCCCTGTCACCCGCAGCATCACGGACCCCCGGCACCACAGACCCCCCAGCCTCGTCCCCAGGATCACGATGGACACCAGGAACTCCACCTTCTCAGAAACTGTTTCATCCTGAATCACACCAGGTAAAACCATCCCACTCCCCACAGCTGCAGTGCGCAGGTAACCCCGTGCACTGGGAATGGCTGGCGGGGCACAAACAGGGTTTCCTGCCAGAGTTCAAACGCTGAAGCTCCTCACAAACACCCTAATCCCATCGCTGCTCCCTGCTGTGGTTCTTGCTCTCCATCCAAGGTCCCAGCAAGTCCTAACCCTTCCCTTCAGCCGTCCCACTTCCAGACCTAGAGACCCCTCTGGAGGTCGTGCCGCTCCATTTGGGAACCTTGGACTTGATGTTTCCCAAACCTTGCCATTGCAGAGGAACAAGGGCAATATTCTCTGCTTCTGGATTACCAGGGGAGGTGTCATTAAACGCTTCCAGTTCAGAAGAGAGACCTGTACGTGGCAGGTCCCAGGGCTCCTCGCAGGCAGGAGTGCACAGCACAGCACAGCATTCATGGCTTTGGCTTTTTTCTTAATATAGAATCATTATTTAAACAAATAAACCAGCCAGGGCATTCAGACCCAACACCCGTCCAAGCACAAGCTGCAGCAGGAAAGGCTGTTCCAGGGAGGGGCCCCGAAACCTGCAGGTCTGTGCAGCATCTGCTGTCCCGGCTCCAACACCCACTCGGAGCTCAGCGCTGCCGCAGGTGCCGCAGCTCAGCACCGCTGCTCGGGCAGCATCAGGCCTAACGAAGGACTGTCACTTGCAACACATTGTGATTTACTGGGGGTTTTTTTAGAGCTGCAAAGCCATGGGCCAAGGAAGCACCTTTGTCTTTCTGAACAAGACTCCCACCATTTAGTTTTATCTTCTAAACCCAGACCAACGAGGCGGGTGGGTGGAGAGGACCAGTTCCTGTGGTTACTCGGTGGGACAAACATTTCCGATTGCTCTGGTAGTGCTCTGCATCACCTGGCAAAACCAGTTTGGGGAGAGTGAGAGAGACCAGAGGAGCCCAGGAAGGGATGAGGAGCACCCAGCACCATGCACACGGGGCTGGGCAGCCAGCACAGGAGGGATTCCAGAGGCTGCTTCGTCCTTTCCGTGTCTGTGACCATCTGCCTGCTGCAAAGCCAAGCTCTGATTCTTATCAAATGATGGGTATTTTCTGTGCTTTTCATCTCTGCATGCTGTGGGAGATGGGGTGACAAGCAGGACAGTCAGGGAGAATGACCTAAAGAGACACCCCACCACCAGCGAGTCCTGGCTGCTAGCCCATGGGACTGTCCTTCCTCATCCATGGGAGGATTTTCTATTTAAATTGGTTTTGCTTTAAAAAAAGGCCAGTTCCAGGAATGCACTTCTGCTCAGCATCCTCACAGAGGCTGCACAGATCGATACTGCGCTGCTCAGCTGCTGCAGCACAGCATCATGACTGCATTAGACCACGTGGCAATGAGCTGGTCCATCAGACTCTGCTTTTTCAGGACTCCATGAAGGCCAGTGTTGTATCAAACTGAAATAATTTAAATCAAACCACAAAAGCCAGTGCTGGAGAAGGGTCCTGGAGGTGTCCATCTGTACATGCCTGTGCAGGGAAGGATTTTTCTCCATGCTGTGTTTTGTGGGATGCAGCCATCCTGCTCTAGTTCCCAGGGCTGCAGCTCGCCAGGATCCAAGCTCAGGCCAGGGCAGCTGTGTGCCTACAGCAGCATCAGCTAAAAATGGGCTGAAAACAGAAGCTGAGGACCAGTAGCCTGTGCCAGGCTCTGTGCTGGCGAGAGGAGAGCCCTGTGTCCCTTTCCAGCCTTTCACTCATTCCTCTGCCACCTTCGCTGCTCCCTGGCATCCTACCCAAAACAATCACAGGGAATTGGGCTTTTTTTAATATGAACTACAAAGGGATTTCACAAATCGGTGGATTTTGCATTTCTCATTTAGAAAACACTTAGATAAAGCAGATGTGAAGGGGGGGAGTTGCCCAGAGGTTACAATAATAAGGTCAAAGTCATTTCTGACCCTGCGTGGCAGTGCTTCAGCCCAGCACAGAGCTGCTGGTTGCTCAGTGACTTGTCACCTGCTGCTGGAAGGAGCCCGTGGAGGGACACGCTCCCGGTCACTCCCTGCCAGGGAGATGGCAAGGACTGCCAGAGACCAGAGTGTTCACCTGCCAGGCACTGCCTCCCAGGGACAAGAAGGGCACATGGCTATCACCACACTCAGTTTGACACCTTCCTTTGGTAATTAAAACCCAACCCCACAGAGCAGTTCACACGTTTTCCTTTGCTCTTTCCACACTGGAAATCCTGGCTGCCTGGCATTGCCAGAGTGGTGCCGTGGTACCTGCATCTCCCCATTTCATCTACTGCCTTCAGACTGCTTCCCTTCCCCTGATCCCAGCTGTAAACACGTGTGACAGAGCCAATATTGACACTGCCAATGAAGATGACTACATTTGGGAGGAGTTTACCCTGCTTTGCCATCTCCACAATTATTTTGCCATTTACAAGCAGATAGGTGGGGGTTCAGCTGCAGGGGCTGGGCACAGCATCCAGCAGAGGAAAGGGGAGATGCAAACACACTGATTTTTGCTTTGCTACAGAAAGGTTTCTCCAATGATGCAATGCTGTTAGAGTATGCTGAGGAACTGTTAATATGTTGGCCACGTTACAAAAATGTTTGGGTGATTAGCTCGTGAAAGGAGAGATCAATCCACTGGAGTGAAATAATTGTGGGTTCATTTTGCTACATGCTCTGTTCTGCATTTGATGACTAATTATCAGCATCTAATAAGAGAATGTTATCTTTAAATCATGTAAAGGTTAAACGTATTGCTTTTACGTGATGCTGAAGACTGCCCAGATGAGAAGGCTGAATATTTCTTTTATTGCTATGTTTGTCTGTTTTTATCTGTGTTGGGTAGAAAATACTCTGCTTTAAAAATACATTGTGGCTTCTTTGATTTCCTAAATAGATTTATAATTATCTCAAAATTGAACACACTCAGCTTCTGTACAAGTAATTACCACGCACTGTCCTCTGCAGGAAGTGCAGCCTTTGGCGTGTTTTCACTCTTCTCTTCGGATGCAGGAAATGAGGGGGAAGGGGATAAAGCAGGATCAAGCAGGGCAGGTTTCTGGTGACAGCAGGGCTGGGGGCTCACACACAGTCAGGCACTGCCCATGCTCTGCCCCTCCTCTGGGATGGGTGTTTTTTCCTCTGACCTGACACTCAGGGAAAAAAAATGGGACTGCACTGGACAGAGCTGGAACAAAGACTGAGGAGACAGACAAACCAGAGATCTTTGGGATGTACCAGCACTGGTTTTTCTTTCCCGTAGAATCTGAAGGCATGACAAGGTCCTGAGCACGCAGCATCTCTTCCCCTAAGGTGTTGCTATGACAAGAACCATTAACCGAGCCACTTGCACTCTGTGACACGCATCTGCTGCAGAATACCTTTTTTTATACCTATAATAAAGTCCTCACACAGGCATAAGTTACCCCCTAAAAAACCTTTTAGATGAAGACATTTATTATTGATATACACAGAGAAGAGAGGTGGAGGAAGAAAGAACAGAAACTTAAGGAACATCATCTTAAAATTCTGAGCATTTAAGTATTTTTAAAATTTTAGCTCTGGCACAGCCCAATTTATTCTGGGGTCACTGCTCCCTGCCTGTCACATCACCGTGAGCTCCACTGCTCAGCCACCCCTTCAGCAGCTGCTGGTACCTTTCCTCATGAAGAAGAAACTTGAACCTCTACTAAGAATGAACAAATTAATGAACAGTGAGTTGATCTCTCTCTCTCCATCCCTTCTCCACACCTACCCATGCACCCAGCCACTGGCTGAGTTGGAAGATGGCTCGTTTCGAGCCACTTCCCTCCACAGTGGTCATCACTGTTTCCAAAAATTCATCCTTGTTACATCCATAATTTAAGTCTCTGCTGCAGTCCAGGGGGACAGACAGGCACCTCCAAAGTATAATTCAAAAGATAAAACCAAAGACTCAGGCTCTGGCTGTGAGTCACCATCACAAAGAGCCTCTCGCCACCAGCTAGACAGAGCCAAGAGCAAATGGGATCTGATGGAGGCACTGGAGTTCAATGCTAAAGCTGGATAAATATCAGCCAATACCCACAGCATGAGCGTATCCTAAACCTCTTTCAAGATCCAGACCCTGAACCATCACGCAAACCCTGTGGTCAGTCAGGATATCAGACTTCTCGTTCACACCAGCAAGGGGGCAGAAAAAAAGGCAAAAATTGTTCCCAGGTCATTCTGGTCCTGGTTGGGAAGGGAAGAGCTGAACAGGATCAGTGTCATCTCATATCATTTTGCAGTCTAAGGCTGAATCCTCCAGTGCAAATGGCATCCAGCCAGCTGCTTGCATTTCGGGTTTAGGAATAATATGTGCAATTCTTGTAACTCAGTAGAGTGCCTGTTGTTAGCCTGTCCTTGAAAGAAATTAAGAAAAAATAATCAAAAGATTTTGCAAAATAACATAAGCATGCCTTAATTTTACAAAATCTAAGGAATTAAAGCTCCTCTTTCTAAATGGCCCTGAGTGCCATTGAATTAAACACACGGGCTGACCGTGTATCTGTCCAGCATGCTGTTAAAGAAAAGCTTTTCTCAAAGTGAAGGAAGAAGTAAAGAACCACGTCTATAAGAAATGACTTTAGATTCAGGTCTGTTAAGGGCCCCAATGTTTTATTGACACCCTTCAGCAAGTGACATTTCTAGAACGAGGAGTCAGCCAGCAGAGATGTCAATAGCCAATTTGTGGCTTGTTAGAGCTTTCGCTTGTTTGCTGCCGTTTAAGTCGAGCAGATATTGATGTTGAGAAAGTGGGAGGGAAATGGTCTGGGCCAATAGTGTGTCCTGTTGGGAAATTAATTTGACTCTGGTCTTTTTTGCCCCAAACTGCAGAGATCATCTGTTATGGGAGGACTGGCACTGCTGGAAATGAAACCAGTAACATGGAGGAGTCAGCAGCTCCTCCAGCACAGACCCAGTTGTGTGTTAATTTAAAGCTCACACTGGACATCTAACAAGTGCCTTTTATCACAGAAAATTTTAAAAGGAACATTTTCTGACATAAATGTCTCTGCTAACGACAAAGACCAGAAGTAGCTTGTGGCCAAAGAATAAATGTTTTTCAAAAGCTTAGCAACAGCTCACGCACTGAATGTCATCATCTGCCTCGGAAGGCCAGTGCTGTGTTGTCAGGATTATGTGAAATTATCCTGAGTCCTGTTTGCGATGGTTTTTCAGCCCTGCATCTTATCCTTCTGTCTGAAGGTCAACTGAGAATTATCCATCTCTACTTTTGTTCATGAATAGAGGCTCTGATTAGATGTCAGGAAGCACTAACTGTAATTATTTATCATTAATAATACTTGCTGTTGTTATTATTATTATAGCACTTTGGAAAACTCCTGGAATTTAATTCATTGCAAAGAAAACAGCTCATTTTGCAGCACTGAGCAGTGCCAGCTCTTAGCAATATTGACCAGTGCATGGACCAAATGCTCTTCTCATCTGCTTTGATATTCCTCGGCAAGAGCTGCTAATGCTGTTATGTGGATTTCCATGGAAGCGAGTTAAAGCAGAAGGTGGTCCCGTACAGAGAGCTGACCCTGTAACATCAGAGAGCCCTGTAAAGTGCTGTTTTTACAAAACCATTTTGTATGTGTACCAAACATCTTATTAGCCCAGAGCACCATGAACCAGTCTCATCCCAGGTGCCCCCAACGTGGGTTATCTCCACCACAGCCCTTCACAGAGGTAGTACAGACAGGGCAGAGCACAGCTCTGCTTTCAACCACACGAAGCCTCCAGGAAACATAATTCAATTCACATTTTCAAGCTTTTTCATATATTTATGAGGCCAAGAAGCCAGCTTTAAACAAAAGCTGTGAACCTAACCTCACTCCATGCTCTCAGCTACACAGTTTGATTTTCAAAATCTTTGGGGGGGGGGGGGGGAAAATATGGTGCTCAGTGCCTCTGCCCATCTCTACCTTCCTTCCAGATCACCTTTCTGGGGGGCACTGATGATCCCTGCACCGTGCTGAGCCATTGGCAGGTGATGAGCACTCTACTTCTGTTATTTTTGCTGCTGTTTTGGTTGACAACAGTAACACAAGTGATTATCAGCGATGTTCTTTCTTGGTTTATATTTTTTCTTCTCTCCAAGTTACACACAAGCAGCTTTCCAGATTTATTGTGACATTATATGTGTGTGTATTTGCAAAGAGATACATTATGAGCAAGCCCCAGACCTGGCCCAGTCCCTTGAGCAGTCTTTATCAGGGGCTCAGATAAGTGATACATACATTGGTTTTCATTGTTTTGACGTCTTTCCAGCACTAATTAAAACCTGAAGTACCGTCTCTTTCATTATTTCATTTGGTTGTTTAGAATTGTAAATGTTTGTTTCTCCTAACAGCAGAGTTTGTGTTTTCAGACCCAGTTCTCCCTCAGGCTGGAGCCTAGAAGAGCACCCCAGTGGCATGCGAGGCCCTGGGCTCACATTCGCTCCATGAACCAGCAGAAGGAATGTTAAGTGAACATCTATTCATATGTCTATTTGTACTGGATTAATTGGGAAATAATCACAACCATTCTCTTCTCCTCACTGCTGCCCTTACCTGAAGGAAGGGCCATAGCTGTTTCCAAGTGGTTGCCTGAAGAGCCCTAGAGCAGAAAAGCTCATCACCCAGCAGCAGGTCTGAATGCCCTGCGACAACTTTTGTTACCAACCGGGTCTAAAATCCACATTTTAATAGCAGCTGGGATGCTACAGAGTCATCCCTCTGGCTACAGACCAGCAAAGCACTTAGTCCCTGCTCACCCCCATGCACATTAGCAGACCCTTGACTTGCTGGGCCTTTAGGATCCTCATTTGAAACACGTGCTTGAACATTTCTGAGCAGATGCCAGGACGCAGGGCTGAGTGCTCAGGGTCAGCTCTGGAGACACAGCCCAGCCCTCCCCAGCTCTGTGTGCGTCCCCAGCGCATCGTGTCTGCACAGCTGGGATAACCTGCACCAGGGGCCATGGACCAAGTCACCCCCAGCCATTCCCATGAGATCAGCTTCCCAGCAGGGACTCCTGAAAACAAGCAATCAGGAGCTCAGGTAGCAGATTTACCAGTTCCTTTGCCTGCGTGTTTGAGCTCTTTAGATTATTTATCTGCTCAGAAAAGGATTATTTTTGAGCCTCCCTTTGCCAAAACATGTAAGCCTTATCAAACGGAAATCAGAATCTATTCTTCAGATCAGCAGCCTGGATCAAAGCCGAGGTGGAAAAGAGGTCACCTAAAATGCAGACACTTTCATGAATATCTGTCTGGATTTCCTTAAGCTTTACATCCAAAGGTCTGATCCTGAACGTGCTGGGTGCCTTCACGCAGTGCTGGGTGCTTCCAACTCCTAACACAGACAGCAACACAGCCGGGGGATAATGTACAGTTTCATTTAGCATCTATAATGTATTAGACTGCAAAATAATGAAAAAGTCTGTTTCCTGTCTTTCTGCTGGTGTTTATGATGGCAATAAAGGAATCATCAGATCCTAATTCCTGGTTATCTGTGTCACTTTAACCCAGAATACTTCATCCCTGTTCCTCAGCTAACTTCCTCATGCAGATGAAGGTAGTATCTCAGGCAGAAGATCTTTGCAAGAAGTAAATAAAACGCGGAAAACGTTCTTCAACATTTTGAATACTGAGAAAAAAAGAGGAATTTTACATGCCTCCACTTCTGCCATCAGCAGAAATACAGAGCTGCTTCTCTCCCAGCTGGGTGTTCGGAGAGACTGGACAACTTCTGCAAACTCAGAGTTATCCAAACAAGAAGCAGCACGCAGAAGTAACCGTGCACAGTGATTTTGAAAAATCATGGGGGTTTTTTATTATTTGCCAGCTTGTCACCTACTACAAAATCAGAATTCCTAATCAGTTTGACCCTGGATTTTGCTACGTGCAAAACCAATCATATTTAAAAGATGTACCAACGTGTCTTGATTAACCTCACCCCTGCCTGTAACAGGAGCACAACTGTGCTCAACACCAATAAAGTTGCATATTTGGTGATATCACACATTTTCCAAGTAGACACAAAAAGCCCAACAGTCGTTATCTTTCTACATTGCAAAGCAAGTGGGATCCTGTTTCCAACATCTGCACAATCTTCAGACAGTTTATCACTTTGACAAGCCCAGTCAGTGAAACCCACTTTGCAGGGAAAGCTCCACTCGCTCCAGCTTTGTGTTCCAGCTGGAGATGACCACCAGCGCCCAACACATGGACCATTCTTGCCAGTGCTGAAGGGGGCAAGGCTTGCTGCATGAAGCCTTCATCTCTTCAGTCCTTTTCCAGCTATTTTTATCTTCAATGTGATAATTAAGCAGCAGGGGAAAAAGGACTTACAAGAAGTAGGGCCTTTCATTTTTATTTTCAAAATTTTGTCGGGCTCATTAAAAGTTCCATCAGGGAGGAGAGAGCCATCGTCATAGAAACCAAAATTCACCCTTCTACAAATCACAGCCAGAAGTGCTGCATGAAGCCACCAGGTTTTGGAATGAAAGACACCCCCCCCCCCCAAAAAAAAAAACCCCCAAACCCCAACAAATTCTTATCACAGGGTCAGAGGTCTCGAGCCACAGTTTGGAAAAGGGGCTGATGGGGAATGGCAGCCTCAGCTCTGCTCTCCAGAACTCACCAGCAGCTCTTCTCCAGAGCCACACTCGTGCCACCCTCCAGCTGCACACGTGGGGAGGGTTCATCCCCTATCTGTGCCCCTACCCACACGCTTGGGAGCTGCCCCAGCCCACACAGGTTCCATGGGGAGAAGCTCCTGCCATCAGCAGATGGGACCTCCCCATATGCTGGGGGAAGCCAAGTGACCCAGCTACCCCCCCAGCAGGGCTTTGCCAACAGAGAGACGGCTTCCACCCACCTTCTCCAGAGCCCCAAGAGCTGTGGGGGTGAGCAGGCACCTCCTTCCCCCCACTCAAAACAAGAGGTTCACTGTGGCTGCTATCCTGGCTCTGCCACGTATTTTTCATGAGTGCTTCATCAAACCCTGGATGGAAGCAAACCCAGGCTTCCTTCCAGAAAAGGGAATGCACTGAGGAGATGAGCTTTGCCTCTAGAAAACCAGCAATCTCCTCCCAAAGCAAGAAAATACAAGAGACAGATACAAGAAAATGCAGCAGCAATCCCTCACTGAAGGCTCTTCCCTCTCTCCCATGTCCTTGCACAACCATCCATCAGCAGTGAGTGTCCCACCACAACCCAGGCTGCTCCTCTGGCCTTTCAGGAGACAAAGCTCCCACTGGCCAGTGCTTGGGGGGCACAGAAGCCACGAGGTGCCTGGGGCCCCTTCTGCACTTTCTTTTACCACAAACACTTTAACATTTACTGTCTCTAATTCAAAAGACATCCAAAGCTCTCCAAGCACTGCAGCAGAAACATGCAAGTTTTCACAGAGGTTTGAAATTCAGGACTAACCTGGCAGATGCAGGTCCGTGGCCACCAGCCCAGCCACCAGCATGCTGGGTGAGCGCGGTGCCATGCACGGGGCTGTGACAGACGGTGGGTCCTCAGAGCACGAGCCAGAAGCGAGCCAAGCACAGGTCTGCTACATCCAATGTGCCACACAGGCACCATAACCCAATGAGGTCTGCACCCTGCCAGGCTCACAGGGGTCTCTGCCACGAGGGCAGGAACACTCCTTCCCTGGACACAGGGACACCTGCAGAAGCAGCCTCAGAGCTCCTAGGGAGAGGCTGTCAGCCTTTTATCATCTCCCTGCCCAACCCAGGCCACCCTGATTGATGCTGTAACTTAACGATCTCACATGGTGACGAGCTTATAGCAGGCAGGTGAGCTTAAAAAAAAAAAAAGAAAGAAAAGAAAAAGAACAAAGCAAAAAAGCTCCTGGCTCTGTGGCTGTGGCTGTCACGCTCTGATGTAAAGCACTAACTCGGGAGAACAGCTCGTTTCTACCCCGGTTTGTCTAAAACCAAGTACAGACCTTGGGTGGAGAAGACCCCATCACTTTTGATCCAGCTCTATTCCCTCTCTACCACTCAGCTGAACAAGGACAATCTCTCTCCCAGATTTCTCCTCTCGGCCCCTATATCTAATAATAATAAAAAGGAATCATGATAGTGCAGGATTCATTCCCCAGACAATAGCTAGGCAGGCTGTATATTGCTTTATGGCTGTTGACTTGATTTAAAATGCACTTTTAAAAATGAAAGAACAACTCCTTAAATTTGCAGTAAATGTATAGTTCCCCAGATCTGATTTACTGGTTATGAGCCACCGAAAAACTCCAATTGCAATTTATTGTATTGTTGACTAGAGCAGGGAAACCTTCAGCATCACTCTAGTTCTGGTAACTATTAAAAAGCTGATGATTTAGTATTAATAATTTATTACAGGTTGGTTTCGGGTGGTTCTGTTTTTCTTTAATTGGTCTCGACTTCCAGGAGATAATGGAGGTTGCTTTGATGGTGACTGGTTAACCCAATGTGTGTGAGATCAAAGGAGCGCAGTTGCCTTGTGCTTTGCTCAGTTCAGAGCCTTTTAGCCCTGGTTGACTCATAATTGCAAGAATTCCCAGCTGACTGGAGGCTGATCATTGCAAGGAACCTCACTGCAGAGCAGTCGGGTGAAGAATGGTGCATAAAGTCCTGCCTGGACCGTAAGACCCTAAAGCATCAGAGGTAAAGAGTCCAGCAAGGCAGCAAAGAGTTCAGATGCTTCAAACTCAGGATGACGAAACTGGACTTGTCCAGCACTGTTCTCTGCAAGGCAAGTCCTGTGCAGTGTTGTCTCTCAAGCAGACACCGAATACCCAGGCACACTAATTAACTTCTCTGCTAATTGATGGAGCAGCGTTGCCTCCTCGCAGCTAACGCAGCTCTGTGTCCACTCCCCCAGCTTTGCTCTCCACTCTGCCCTTCCCTACCTGTCCGTGCAACACACCCGGTCTCACCTGGAATCAGGAATGCTAACACGAGACTCATTACTTAAATGTTTGCTAATGTGGAATATGGCCAATTAAGCACAATCCTGGCCGAGCTGTTGTGGTGAGCAGCGTTGCAAACCAGCGTTCTTATTTTATTCAGCCTGTGAAATCAGAGGCCGGCACAGAGGAGAGACAGAGAAGGGTAGACAAGAAATCAAAGCCCTGATTCAGTATCAGTGCTGTCCTTCAAGGGTCTTTTCCTTCTACTATCATGTGTAATCTTTTCTTGATTCATTAAGGTCAGCTGAGCAGAAAATTTTGCAGCTGCTGGCTTGCTAGCAGAGTTGCTGGACACCATCCATGGCTCTTTCCTCTTCCCTTTTGGAAAGCAGTGGCAGAATGCAGCTGCCTGCGAGGCTTTATTTTGGGTTGGAAAATCTCCAAACACAGAACGGGGAAAAAAACTGAATGTGCTGTAAATCAGAGCTGGCCTTGGACCAGAGCCCCTGGATTCCACGTACCAACAGGCAGTGAATGACTGGGGATGGAGATGGGGACAGGGACTGTCCATCACACACCAACATCTCTGACAGACGGGTCTGAGAACCACACAAGGATGCGAACAGCACCCCTGTAAATCCTGCAGCATGCCCCAAAGTGGAGCTAAGACCATCTCCAGTCATCCTAAATAGATGCCCCAACCCTTAACATCCCCCTGTGTGGAACCTTCTTCAAAAGGTGCTTGAAAATGAGGCACTTTTTCCTTTGGGGTTTTTTTAAGCCAATAACCACATCCCCTTAAAAACTCCCGAGGGATGCTGAGAGAATTCAGGGTTTCATTTCTTTACAAATCTCTATGAAATGTTTCAGATAGTGGTTTTGCAAAAAAAAACCTAAAGCAGAACAGTGTTACAAAACCCCATTTATTATGGACACTTTCCAGATTCAATAGTCTTGTTTTCCTTATAAGAAATCCTAAAAAATTTTTATCAACATCCACTTTTTCAGCAGATTTTCTGTGTCAAAATGCATTTTTCACCCAAAGTGTGCCGATAAAAGAAAATTTAGATCAGCTCTAGCAAAGACCATTTCTGCCCCTGCAGTAGACACTGCATTTTCCAGTGATAAAACATATCCATGAGGGAGACAAACGAGTGAGCAAGGTACTTGTACTCCTTCTGTTGCCATGCCTGTGGCGTGAAGGCACCTCACTTCAGGGAAGTGGTAGATATTTTTGACTGGATTTATAGGACGAGATAGCAAGTGCATTGTGCCTTCCTTCATCTCTTCATTTTCAGGACTCCCTGTTCTGTGCATTTGTGTACCATGATAAGAAGCCCAAGAGAAATCTTGGAGGGTGGATAGTTGGAGAGATGGATGGATGAAGTTTTGGAGAAATGCTGTATCAGTTTGCTCTACTATGCCAGAGTGACGGCCAGGCAGACTGACAAACAATAACTAGATAAGGGCAGTAAATGACAAAACAAGGGGAAATGGGTTTAAACTGAAAGAGGGGAGGTTTAGATTAGATATTAGGAAGAAGTTCTTCACTGTGAGGGTGGTCAGACACTGGAACAGGTTGGCCAGAGAAGCTGTGGCTGCTCCTCCCTGGAAGTGTTGAAGGCCAGGTTGGATGAGGCTTTGAGCAACCTGGTCTAGTGGAAGGTGTCCCTGCTGCTGGCAGGGGGGTTGGAACTGGATGACCTTTAAGGTCGCTTCCAACCCAAACCATTCTATGATTCTATGATTCTAAATAAGATCACGTTGTACTTTTATACAATTTATTCCAATTTATTTATTTATACATTCTGATAATATACTTCTTGTTAGTCAGTATTGCTGTGCTCCTTCTTTAGGTGAAAACAAGGAACACAGAGCTTAAGAGACTCAGCCAAGGTCTGAAAGAGTTTTCAAAAGAAGCAGAGAGATTCAAGCAGCTGTGTTTTCCAGGCTGTTTCAATCACTGGAGCACGTATATAATTTTAAGGTTACAAAGGCCGACTCTTTAGCGTAATCACATTAACGATCTTTCCTTAATCTCTGCAGGCGTTTTCACAAGCTGGGATCCCAAGCAAGGAAACTGTTGGCACAATCCTCAGGACATAATCAGACTACAAAGCTACAACGTTCTGGCAAGCTGTAATTTCAAGCAACTGAGCGAGCTTTATTACTGCAACCATCATTACAGAATGCTTATACAGCACGGCCACGAGTCAATGGGCTATTTAGATGTAGAATTAATGCAGGATAGCGCCCGGCGTAAAGAACAAACACAATAAATAAAATACACTGCAGAGGCATGGGATATAAATACAGGAGAAAGTGGCAGAGCAAAAAAACTGAGTTAACAATATTTAATATTGATATTTAACCATGCATGGTTTATTGCAGTTGCTTGTCTGCATATATGGCTTATTTTAACACTGGCAGGTTCTATTTTTCAGCAATAAAATGAGAAACAGTTGTTCAAAAAGTTTTAGTAAAACCTATAATTGATGCAGTAGAACTGAGGGAGATATTCCTAGCAAGAGAGAGAAAGGGAAAAGAGAAAAAGCAAAAGAGAAAGAGGGAAAGACAGAGAGACTTAAAGAGAGAAAGAAACAGAGAAAGAAAAAAGATAAAGAAAAGAAAAAGAAAGAGGAGAAGGAATATTTTCACACCAGGCTATCAGCAGCTAGCTTGCTTTTGACTTTCATATTCTATTTAAAAATACAAAATTGGGAGCATTGAAAAAGAGTTCCCAAATTAGCTTTTTAATAGAGATGGGAAGTTAAAAGGGGGCCGAGTCATGGGGGAAAAGCTGTTCAGAATCAGCCCGGCCAGAGCCAGCAAAGAGCGAGGGCAGAGCACGCCTGAGTGCAAGAGAGTCGGGAAGTTTTTTGAAGTGATGACATTGTAAATCACAGAAAAATCTCTTATATCAGTAAAAGCCAAATTACATTTCTGGTTTTGTTTCTTCTGAGCATCTGCAAGAGGAAGAGAGCAAGTGGAGATACAGGGATTATTTCAAAGAGGAAAGCAGTTCTGAAGGCACCCAATAAAGCTGCATTCTGGATGCTTTGATTTGCTTAAATTCCTACAGGCGCTCAAAGTTTCTCAGGGAAGTTTTGGGACTCACTGTGTGCACAGCTGCCCATGTGTCCAGCAGACAACTGGTGGTGTCCAGAAGGACTGTAACACTCTGCATTTGCATAACCCATTAACTCACCTGCAGACATTGCAATGCAGCTTACAAACATTATCGGGGGAAATTGTTTTGGGGGAGGATTACCCAGGACCTGACATTCAGAAATTAGTCTTATTTGTTAATAATTGCATTGAATTATCAATATTTAGGCAATGTTGAGGTACTGAACTGGCCTGATCAGGTTTCTGGTATCAGAGTTTCCAGTCTAGATTTTTCCAAATCAGACAATCCAAGTATTGAAATTTTGAGGATCTGGAGTGTGGGGGGTTTTTTTGGTTCGTTGTTTTTTGGTTTTTTTTTGGGGGAGGGGGAGTTGTTCTTTGGGGTTTTTTGTTTTTTTCCTTTAAATAAGGCCTTGGTTTCACAAAGCACACAGAGTCACCTGGAAAACAGACCCGGTTAGTGGCAGCTTTGTGAAGTCACCATTTCCGCCCGTTTTCAAACAAGAGAAGCACCGCAGATCCCCCCACCTCCTCCTTATTTCCTCCCGCAGAAGCGATTCCTCTGGAGGGGCGGAAAAGCCAACGGGAAGCCCAGCAGCCGCCCCCACCGGGGGG
>NW_010318221.1:0-70155 GCF_000700745.2 Antrostomus carolinensis
TATATATATATATTCTCCTTGTTCTTAGCTCTTATGGTAAGAAATAACAATGCAAAAAAATAAAACTAAGCATCCCAATTATGTGCAAGTTACACGTTGGAGTTGGGTACCACTGCTTCCTTGTCCTGCCAGCTCTCAGGAACACCTCAGGCCCTGGGGCACAGACACCCAATGAGAGTTCATTGGAGAGCAGGAAAGTAGAACCACAAGTTCTTAGTGGGAGCTCCACTTATGCTTTGGCAGCTGATCATGGGAGCCCTGCAAGTGCTAGGAGTTCTTGTGGATGTTTTCCGCAGATCCCTCGCTACTCTCGTTGAGGAGTGTTTCTGACACTTCCCCCAGTTCAGCATCCAGCACTTCCTCCTGGATGGTGAAGTGCACATCTGGGGAGGAGGATTCGGAGCTCACACTGCTGCCTTCCATTGAGCAGACAGCACAGGACAGGGATGGCACCATGCTCTCCTGCAGCATGTTCAGCATCATGGGAATCTGGACAGATTTCAGCCCTGATACAGTTGGTAGAGGCTTCACAGCTTCCCCCCATTCTCTTTCCTCATCTTTGTAGAGCAGAAACAAATTTGACTTCTTCTCTTTTCTTTTGGATTTCATGTAGCCCAGCATTATCCCTATCAGGAAGATCCCGTAGAAAGACATGACAATCAGAATGTAAAAATACTCGTTGCTGTTGTTGTTCTCCACGTTGTGGGATTCAGCATCAAGCATGGCTTGGGTTATGTTTGCATGGTCCATCTTCAGCATGGGAAATGTTTTACCACTGCTAAAGCCTGGAGGAGAATGTGTAGATATATGTAAGATCAAACTTCAGATCAAAGATGTGAAAGAAACATCTGAAAAAAAGATACCCCAAAACTATTTGTTGCGACTTGTAATTTGTAAGCTTGCAGGACACATGTGATTGAAACTTGCAGTCTATCATAACTCTGCATTAGTATTGTAAATGAAAGAACCGTTATTCAGCTACAGAAAACATTAGAGGAAAGAAAACACATAATATTAAATCATGTTGAGTTCTATGCTGAATTATAAAACCCCAAACCCACATGACTAAAGAAAGAAAACTATATAGAAAAACTATATAGAAATACTCTGCTAGGGACTTAAACATAGTTTTGTGCTCCTTGACCATATTTTCATAGGGGGGAAAAAGTTAGAAGTATTATTTTATTCAATGGTGCAGGAAAAAATCAAAAAGCAACTTACGTTGGTATGCAAATAATTCCTCCTTTTGCAAAGCTCAAGAGACCTTTCCTCTACCAAATGCCGGGTGTTCTGAAAACTTTCCTCTGCTGCAGTTGGAATAAATAGCTCTCAAGAAATGTTTCATCACGTGTTTTAGAGGCACAGTTTATAATAGTTTTGTGTTGGAGTCAACAGATGAACTTGAAGGATTGCAGTTCAACTCACTGAACTCTTAACAGCTGTGAAAAGAAAAAGAGTTGGGAATACAGATTTTACTCTTTCCTAACCAGTTCAGCACTGGCCCTTTCAGCTTGTGAATCTGTTCCTTTCACTGCCATCCCAATTGCTAAATCTGACCTGTTACCTTGAGAGCTGCTATGCAGAATGGAAAACCAGCAAACCATTATTCTGTGATTGTCATGAAATACAGAAAAATATACATGTGAATTTTACAGTAGACACTATCGAGTTATTTACATGCCTGCTATGCACAGTTTTCCCTGAAGAGGTGGGAGAGGAAACAGGTCATTTTCTTTGCCTGGGACTAGTGGCAAAGCTTTACAAAGCGTGTGCAAAACAAAGTGCGACTTTCAACTCATGTTGCAGCTCCAGTTTGCACAAGGTGTAGGGCTGTGGAGAACTGGGCCCTGGATCTCAAGTGAGTTTTGCATGGAGGGGTGCTGGTGCTGCCTAACTTCAGCCATCACAGCAGCCACTATGGGATTTTGGTTCCCCATATCATCAGTGGAAGGGTGCAGACTCCTCCAGAGAGCAACTCAGAGCTCCTGAAGTTAGTAGTCTCTTTCTCTCACTGTTTGTAGAAGAAGCCAAGAGTTACGTGGTCTGCAAGCTGTTCATGCATAAATAGACCAGGACCACTGAGTTAATGCAGATTTTAGTATGAAGGAATGTTAATGACTGCTGGGCAGAGGGCTGCTCTCTGAGCGACTGCTGGAGGCTGTTGCAGCTGGCTGCTGGGCTGAGCAGGATGCCTCCCAGACCACTGCAGAGGGCAGAATTAGGATGCAGGCTGGGTCGCAGGGCTCACAGAGCTCCCAGTCATCAGCTCAGTGGTACAGGAGGCTCTGAGACCCCTTTTCAACACGTAAGCAACAGTACAGGCCATGGGAAGAAGGAGGCCCAGCTTGCACCTTGGGGATTTCACTTCCTTATCCTCTCCATCCCCGTTCTTCGCACACAAAGCCCAATTAGTCAGGGCCCACATATGTGATGTGAACGTCACCCCTTCTGCAAAGCTTCAAGGATGTTTATGTAACAGGACACTCCACTTCCAGAAAGTAGCCGACTGGTGTTGGAGTTTCCCAACGGCAGGTCTGGGGTGTTTTTCCCCTGCAGTCACTTGTGGATTCTTTGCATAGATAGCAAATTCTTTTCCAAACTCTGCCCTCACAATCCCTCTGAGGTAAAGGCAGATAGGATTAATCTCTCTTCACATGTAGGAAAAGGCAAGAGAGAGGAGTTAAGCAATTTTAAATGAAGTATTCAAGAAAATACAGAATTGTATCTCTGTTTGGAACCAGCATTTTCCATCATTTCTCTGAATGACTACACAAAGAAAAGAAATAAAATTACATTAGCCAGATTCCCTTCTCTGCCCCTTAAAATAGAGGATCCACCCTTTAGGTTGTTCATTTTATCTCCTTGCACATTCCCATGTGATAGGTCAGGAGCTGTTGATGTTGGACTAACGTCTGCTGGGATTTCATCTGACAAAATCTGTCTGCAGCATCAGCTTGCCAAGTCTGGATTCTTCTTCCCTGTTACCAACAAATTACTGAGCAGGCAGCAACAGCATATTAACTGGTAGGCTGAAGCATAACCCAGAGCATGTCTCTGGATTTTCTAGCTAAATTTGGGGAATTTTTACTTCGTATCTTTCTCAGCTCCATGAGACATCTGCTCCCCCCCCACCCCATTCAGCTCCAGAAATTTAGAATTTGAAAAAATAAAGACAGTATGTCAGGTTTTAGCAATACCCTTTTATGCAGGACTTTCACAGAGTGGTGAGGAAATGTCTAGCATTGCTGGGTCAATGAAAATTGGCTCGATACAAGGAGAAATCCTTTCTCTGTGCCCATGACACACTAGGAAACCAGCTCTGAAGCTGCTTGATCCTGGGAACAAGAAGACACAAAGCCTGTCCTGCTGCCTCCTGTTGTCAACATTAGGTACAGGTCATCACCCACCTCAACACGAAGAGCACTCTCAGGCATCCAGAGGTACTGACATCCCACAGCTCCCACCAGCGAGCCATCACAGCAGAAGCAGACCAGTTCTTCTGCAGGCATCCGCAGGTGTAAATAGGGTCTCTTATTTGCTCCAAAGCCTCATATTCTTCACATCGATGAAGTTCTGTGCAAAGTTACCAAGGTGAACTGCAGCACCCAACAGGAGCCCAGAAAGACTGGTCAGGTACATCCACAGATTTATGCAATCCCCCAAAGTTCAACTGAAAAATGACTGAATTGCATAATTATGCATAGTTATTGCTAAAAACTCTTTGCAACTATATTTTCTTTGGCTAGCTGATGACAACAACTCTTCTCCATCTGTTAGCCCATGATTCTGAAAAACTAACTTGAAAAAGGTCTGGAAAGGATCCCTGAGCCTTCTATAGACATGGAGAGGAGGGATAGGAAGACACTGGGGAATAACCACCTGAAAAACATATGCCACTTGTGTAGTGGTGCCATAAGACAGATTTCTCAATCTGTACCCTGTAGAAACTATATTTTTATCAAAAAACAAGACGTAGAAAATTGAAAATTGGAGCCTTTCAATTTCGTTTCAAAATTACTTCTGTTGCAAATTGCATTACACATTGCAAAATAGAAAACCGTTGATCATGGCAAAAATACTTGCTTTAAGTAATTTCTTTTTTGGAGTTAGGGTCGCTAGCTATTTCTTGCTTGAAGTTTCTTCCTTCTTTTTGGATCAAAATTCTTTTCCCAAACCTCACAGAATTTCCCCTGAAATTTCACTTACAGGTCTCTCGCACTTTCAGCAATTGCCTCTCACAAGTTCCTTTTTGCCTTTGCATCACTCCCGACCTGGGCTATAACATTTAAGAATAATCCTTATGCTGTTGCTCCCATCTTCCAGAGTCCCCCTTTGGAAAACAATCAGCCTAATAAAGCAGAGTAACAGCCAGGCACTCCAACGATGAGAAGGTCACAACAAAGTTGCTAATGCCAGATTTTTTTTCTCAAGGTCCCTGTCCCGAAGAGAGCCTTTTGTGGCAGCAACCTCCGTCACCAAAGGACGCAAAAGTTGAGGCTTGAGGAATCCCATGGGGCAGGAATTCTTTACAACATGGCTTAACAGAGAGTATAATATAAACCCTTTCTCCAAATAAAAATTTAAGAACAGTCAGAAAACTGAACAAAGACAGAATCCATTATGAAGAAAACATGAAATGTCCTTAGATGACTCTCTGCAGGCTGCCATGGAAAATATGTGTCTAACCCTTCATTATGGTCATAATCCATGGCCTGATGCTGCATTTTTCTTTCTTTTTCCAGTTAGTGAGTTATTAAGACTAAAGATACAAGACACAACTATGAAAGGGCTAGCTCCTATGGGAAGGCGAGCCTGTTTGTTTGATAAGTGTAGGCTAACAGTATGGCTCTGAAGAGTATCTGAGCATGTGCATTTTTGGAGTAATAAACTGAAAATCTGGGGGAAAAAAAAAAAAAAAAAGAAAACAAAAAGAGAAATGGGAAGGACAAAGGTGTTGGGGTTTTTTCTTCCTGCATGTGGACCTTTAATGGTTGGGAATTTACCACTAGGGAGAAAAGGAGGGAGAGTTTTACAGTGCAAATATTGACTAAATTATGATTTAGACCTCACAGACACTGCAGTTGGGAAAGGACAGCAAAGACGATCAACATTTTTCACTCACAAAGCAAAATTAGAGATCAAGAGCTGAGTTTGACACCATGAAGGAAGACACAATGAAAAGGGATATTTGTGCCTTTGAGTTGGTCTTTAAAGATTTGCTTTCATTCAAATTTTATTTAACCTTCACAGCAGATCCCCATAGTATGAAACTTTAAGTTTCTCAAGCGTTCCCTGCACCTGGAGCAGCAAAAACTCTCTATCTTAACCAATAGTAGCAAATACAGGATTTAGAAGCACTTCACAGCCAACGTAGCCATCTGCACTAGCAGTCTCAACCCCAGCAGTGACAAAAGATTTCCCAGAAGTCACATCTGGGGCATTGCAATTGCCCTCCAGCACATAACAAAGACGTGTAAGGCAAACTGGTTCCTGATCCTGAGAGACGATAAGCAACAGAAAACCTCAATGATACCTGTAATACCGTAAATGCTAAATAAGCGTAAACTGTTAAGGCATGTGTTATGAGAATCTAGGAGTTAGGGGATAGGCATTTATTTGCAAACTCTAAACTGAATTTTGGAAAGCTATGAGTGAATGGAAACAAATAGAGTGGAAAGAGGTAACTCATTATAGCAATAACAAGAAATTACATTTAAAATAGAAAGATTTTTCAGTGGCTGTGAGAATCTGAGTCTGAAGTTATAACACCCTCAATTCTCTTTCCTGTAGCAGAGCCATTACAAAATTATTTTGTCAGTATATATTTCTATAAAATAAAGTGAAACTTATGCTTCATTTTACCGTATCTTTTTTTCTTTGATGTGGCACTGAGGATGTAGGTACATTTTATTTGAAAATGCTTTTTTTTCTTTTTTTTCTTTTTTTTCTTTTTTTTAATAAAATTATAGTGTTGGATGCACAACCTTCAAAAACAAAATAAATTAAGAACCTCTAAATTTGATTAGCAGTATTTAGAAGAAATTCACTTACAAATCCAAACACACATTTCTGTTTCTTCAGCAAAGAGACAGCACTTACTCTTCCAACTGTGAAAAGGTGCCTTATGAAAGACCTTTATTGCTCTCTCTGAACTGCTTCTGACTCTAATCTGCTTAAAAGTAGCACTTTGATTTACATTATAGAAGGCTTCTAACAAACAAATTGCAGGTGAAAGGATATGAATGTATCTTTAGAGGGTTTTTTAAAAACTGCTCTGCACACAGCATGAAGATCTCTCCTCACTTTTCTATTTCTTTTGTTCATTTAAAGATTCTTCATGATCTAAAAAAACCCAGCATATGCCAGTAATTGAGAAGCATAAGAAATAAAAGGAACAAAACCACTGAAAACCTTCAAGTCCTTTACTTGAACCCTCATCTGATTACAGATCAGAAATTAGAGGAAGATCTTTGGGAAAGTTAAGAGATTCTTGCACAGTGTAAGGTGGAAAGCTTATAGAGACATTGATAAACATCTAGGTATCCAGTTAAACATAACTGAAGATCAAACAGGAAAGCATGCATTCATTCCCTCGTGCTAGGAAACATTTTGTTGGGTTGCATTCATTTTAGTTAGAACTCTGCTGCCTTCTTCACAAGGAGCAGCTACCCAGTACCTATTGCCACTCACACAAGTCCATGCCTCCCTCCAGTTAATCTCTTCTGCTTCTCAGTTCTGCTGGCTATTTGGAAGCCCAGCATGGTTTGGTCATTTTGCTTTGGGGTCTTTTAAAAATAGTATTTGGAAACCAAGGAGAACAGGGGAGCAGGATGCTATCTCATTAAATGAATGGAGCAAGTTTCACACACCCAGTGACTTCACCTGCACTAGCACAGAGGTGTATCAGTTCTCAAAGTCCACCACACTTGTAAGAATTTGAGAAGAAAACCAAACAGACAAATTTAACCACTGGGGAAGCCACAGGCACTGAATTCAAGGAGACATCTGTTGCTTAGTCTTTCTAAACCACAGCTTTGCAGTTTTAAGTATCATACATCAATAAATGGTAAAGACCCCAACGTTTAGATAAGCAAGTCCTGCCTCAGATGTGTCCAGAACTCCCACTGAATCCCACAGCAGGATTTTGGTGAGTGTAAAGAATACAACTGCTAATACAGAGCAAAGTACCAGTCTGGCTTCCTGCATGGTCTGGGTCTAGTTTTCTGCCTCAAGATTTAAGCACTTGCCAGTATATAAGGGGTATTTCATATTAATCTCTAACACTGCTCTTGAGAACAGGGTTGAATACAGAGTGTTCAAAAGATATTTTAAAAAGGGAGGGAGATCATCATGACATTTACCACAAAAGCAATTCTACCCCTTTAGGAACTTGTGACAGCACACAACAAAGAATACAACACAAGTGTCACAGCGATCTTCCATCCTCTCAAGGAAACACATGCAGAGGTAAGTTCACTCTCACCTCCCAGAAACAGGTGTAGAGAAGAGAGGAAAGGGACAGATAGTGCTTTCTCAGTGGCACACATCCAGCCCAGCTCAAGTGAAAGCACTTGCAAGGCCTTAGAGGAACAAGCCACATTTCTCTTATTATTTTTTCAAATCTTGGAAAATTTGTTCACAAAGTAAAAAGCAGCCCATTCTGTTTCACAGCCACGTCAGCGTCGCATCCCAGGTCGCTGTGACCTTCAGCGCATACAGGATTTTTCACTTTCACATGAACACCAGATGTTAAGCCCTCTCTCCCTCTGATGTTCAAGGCTCTCGGGCATTTGTACAACATCAGGCACTCAGCATCATGTGTGTTTGTAACACTCCCTTCAAGTTTTTGTTGTGAAACCTCCACGTCTACCGTAGCTGTTGCGACAAACATCACACTCCATTAATTTCTGATCTCAACCTTATTGACCTGAATCTTCATAGGACTGCAAATGCAGTTCAGATTTCACCACTGCCTTTTTCTACAGCAGTCCCCATTCAAGCTGAAGCAACTAAGACAGCACTTCAGTTTGATTTATTACGTCTTGGTATCTGTTAACTATACTCACTTTTAGAGCATAAAATACTCAGAACAGCCATTTGTATTCTTATTCCAAAAGTCTGCTTTGGAAATCACAACACAAGGCACAAAATAGCAATCTGGGGTGTAAACACCATCAGTTGGATGAACCTCAGGTGCACAGCAAAGAAGAAAGTGATACCAGAGAAAAGAAACTTAGCAACACGTAAATGCCTACTTTAAGCAGAGGCGGCTTACTTGCAAATGATGAAAGAAATCAGTGGGCATGTATTTTTCAAGTGCAGGCATTTATACCTCAGTGGGGAGGCATCATCCCTTCTTGAATGTATTTTGTTAAAGCAAAGACAACCATTAGTTTGATGGAATTATGCTTTTAGAACTTCGGGGAAAACAATCTCCTTGGCTGCTCATAACATGTGAGTAATCAGCACAAAGTAAACAACACATGGTCTTGTGTGGTCTTTTTGCTCTTCACATGAGGCTGGTATTTCACTCAGAGCTAAGAAGCAATGGGAAGTGGGGAATTCTGCACAGATACAGGAGATCCTGCGCTTTCCTAAGAAGCTCTAAAAATGCAGCATGTTTTGGGAAAAAAAAAATTGCTGTTCCAGATGGGAAATTAAAAAAAAAACAACAAACATCTATACACAAAGAATTAATTAATACTTCTTTGAGCTGCTTAACTGAAGAATTTTTTATGTGACCATATTCTCAAAATTTCCCAACTCTTTCATAAGCATTTGAATTTTCAAGTGTCAGTGGAGTACTAATCAGTTCTTAAACTGAAGTGTTAAAGGAGTTCCTGAAAGCAATAGAACTGCTGTATTATTTGTACATACAATTCACGGTGTGCGGTGGCTGCCCACGTAAATCATCCACTTAGAGAAGAGAAATAGTGCTCCGGCAGATGAAAGGGCTCAGCACAGCAGGGTCTGTGTTCCCTTTGCTGTTGCGCTGCAGGCGAGGGTTCTGAAGGACCGTGGCTGTTTAACACACTGCTACCCGTGTGCGAATGAATATGGGGAGTGGAAAGTCCGTGTTGGTTTTCTTACCCACTTTCACTTGCTCACTCAACCCCAGCACACCCTGCCTACACTCGTCATGGCAGGGGACACACACAAACCATTTGCTCCCTGTGTTTTCCAACTGCCCGCTCCCTTTCCCGACCACACAACTTCTCTTCCACATGACTCATCCACGTCCCCATCTCTCTGACTTCCTCAGCATGGTCTTGACCTCCACCCTGCCAAGCCATTCAGTCCAGCTCAGCCAAACCCAGGAGGGTTTTGCTGCCTCCACAGGATTTGTCTGGCTCCCTCTGCCCCACGGGCTCAGCTCCATGCGCTGTGTATCACACAGGCAAGAGGACACAGGCTATTCTCACATCAAGTCCTTCAACTGTGAACTGGAAATGCAAACTGAAAACTGTTGCTTTGAAAACAGGAACTCTTAGTCCTTACCTACACTTCAGAGTTTACCTCCTCCTGAGTTAAATCTCCCTCCACCTTCTCCATCAACAACTCTTGGTCCTCTTCTTTGATCCCTCCCATGTTACCTCATTTTCACCATCAATGTCCTTCACAAACCAGGTTGACAAATCATTTCCTTCAAACCCCTCTAAAACCCACCTGCTTGACTATAGGGGTAGTGGGGAAGAGAGATAGGGAACAGATTTTAAGGAAAGTTGCAAATGTTTCCTCCCTGGAAATGTTCAAGGCCAGGTTGGATGAGGCTCTGAGCAACCTGATCTAGTGGAAGGTGTCCCTGCTGATGGCAGGGGGGTTGGAACCAGATGATCTTTAGGGTCCCTTCCAATCCAGACCATTCTATGATTCTGTGAAAGTCTAAATAACCTTAAAAGACAATGAAAAATACCCTCATGCACATTACTCAGCACCACACATCCATACTACTTGTCTATGTCGTCTGTAGATTTTCTCTGACATTTCTGTTTATAAACATACTTACTGGGTTGTACCAAACCACACTGCTGTGTTTTTGCTGGGGCAGGACTGTGCCTTTATCAAGATACCTCGCATTTTTTCTGAGCCCTGAAATAGCCATCACACCCCATACATCTGTTAAGCACGCTCAGCTGGGACAGTTCTGCACAGCTCTAAGTGGTTTCCCAATATCTCCCTCCAAGAAAAAGCTGCCAGAAATGGTTCCTTCCTTATCCCAAAAGATAAACTCCCTTTGCTGCATCTCCCTGGGGCTGCAGCTCAGCCCCTTGCCCCCCGCGGCGGCGGCGCTGGGGCGGGTGTGAGGCGCATTCCAGGAATGCTTCCAGCCAGTGCGTCCTGTGCTTCTCTCCTCCTTTTCCTAAACGTTCAGCCATGGTTTAGCCAGACTTTGTTTTATTATTATTATTATTATTATTATTATTTTAAATAGTTGCTCATTCTCAAGCAGAGAATCTATTCTGGAAGGTTCCCTGCCCAGGTTCTCATTGCCTGGTATATCTTACTTGGATTAGAGCCCAGAGCTAGAAAACATTCATTAAGAAATAATTTGTGTTTGTAAATAACAGATTAAAATTTAAAACTGCATGCAGATTTAATTGCTGTGGATATAATAATTTCAACATTAGGATTAGCTAGCAGCATAAGGAAAAAAAAAAACCCAACCCCAAAACCCTCCCAAAACCTCCCCAAACCCCCCCTCAAAAAAAACAACAACCAAAAAACAAACAAAAAAAACCCCCAACCCACAACAAAAAAACCCCCGTTATCTGGGACTAAGGAGTCTCGACAATTAAGCTTTACGATTTGCTGCCGAACCAAGCAACACATCTAAAACATGTAATCATTTTTTCCTAAACCCAAGAACTAATGAGATAAACTAAAACAAATTCTCATCAATGTTTTGGTCTATTATGAATTCTTTTTTGAAATATCAAGTTGACTCTTTGAAGACTACATCAGAAGATAATTAAATAATAGGCAGCACAAAATCATCGTGAAACTGGGTGATGAGCTGTGCCAGGCTACAAGTTTGAGGCAGCGAGGGCAGAACCACCTTGTGCTGGTCTCCTGCGTGATGAGGGAGTGAACAAAACAAAATTAATCTCTTGCAGTTATGAGAAGGACAAAAAGCAGCTGCAAAATCATTCAGAACAGGGCACAGATCAGAAACCCCGGAGGATGCCACACCACTTTGTTTGAATCACAGTTTCTACAAATTCTGCAGGGGTCAGACTGTTGTTGCCGACTGTGGAACTGAAAAGCACGCTACTAGATGGGGAACACAGCTGCCAGAGAAGCAGCAGATTTAAGGGTCAACGCTGAGGCTGATTACCTTCGGTACTGGCAGGGCTCTGCCACAGCCCATGCAGCTTGCTCTGGAGGCAGGGCTGAGCTGATGGACCGTAACGGATCCTGAAAGCTCCTGGGAGGAAGCTCACAGCCCCTGTGCTCTCTCTCAGACTCCCACTACGTCTGATTTCAAGGAAAGAAAGGATCTGCCCTATTACAGCCAGTCAACAAGCGCAGGCTCAGCCTGTGAAGCTCTCATTTCCATTAGACGGAGCAAACCCTCACGGGGGTCATTTCCCACTGAAGTCACTAGGTTTGTTTGTTTTTCTATAAGGTGAATCATACGCTGCCCTTGGGGCTTAATACCTAAATTATTTTCTAGATAAGATTCCCATTAACCCGGCTCTGTAAGTCGCCATCCTCATAACCTCGTACCCCATCGATATCAATAGGGCTTGGTCACCTCTCCATAGTGCCCCAAAACACAGTAGCTGTCTTACTACAAACCTGTCCCCTTTGCAGACATCGCTGCAGCACCTCCAGGTCTGATGGGTTAATGTTTCCCAGTCTCTGGCACAACCCTGCCATCACCTCCCTCTCAAACACAGCTCATCTGTACCCAGTAAACCACAACAGGCTTCAATACTTTGAAAGTTGTAAAATGTCCTGTCTTGTCACTGGAAAGCTGTGGGGAAGCCTGGGTCATTGCCAAAACACCGGGTTTTAGGTTTTTTGGTGTTCATTTGTTTGTTTTCCCCTCCCTCTTATGACCGGTTTCAGGACCTGATCAGTCTCAAAAAGGAATAAAAGACACAGCATCGATTCAGGTATCCAGTGCTCAGCCACTTCAAACAAACTGCCCAGCTCCTCTCTGTAATTAAGCTCAGGAAAGCAGCCAATTTACTAAATTAAAGATTTTAGAAGTCTTATGAGTAAAGCGAGCCCAGGCTTTGCCCCCTAATTTATTAGCAGTTTCCTTTCATTCCTCCTGTCTTCCTCAACCCTTTTCAGGACCGGTCAAGTTTCAACCAAGTGGGTTCATTATCACATGGAAAAACCCACATGCTAGACTAGTGCTATAGACTGTACTAGCACCCTTAAAAATAATAGCTACAGCAGAAGCGAGCTGCCACGTCCCTAACGCGGGCCAGCTCCGACTCCCTGTCACCCCACATTGCCATGGCTACGAGCGATGCTCAGAAACCAGCGCTGCCTCGGAGATGAGATTGCCATGACACCAAGGCAAGTGGGAGGCTATGCTGGGCAGGAACACGTTCCAAACACTGGATGTCATCACTTTAATTAATGAGGGAATATAATGTAGCCACCTACAGGTGGGTAATGCAGAACTTCAGTAGTGTTTCTGTTGAATTAAAATCGAGGAGAGGTTTTAATCTAGCTTTAAAAACAAACGGCAAAAATACAAGATCTTGTTAACAAAACAAATTACAGACAAAATATATTTGGTTTCCCTTGTTACAACAATGAATTGGAAACAATTAACATGCACTACACAACTAAAAACCAAATGAGGATCCCTTACACCTACATTAACTACATATTACTGCCTTTCTAAAGATGAGGGGTAAAGGCTTCTGAGGAGTCAATTACAGTGCAAGAGAAACCAAGCAAGAAGCAAAGTCCTCCATACCAGGATTTTTAATACTGGAAACTTGTCCATGACTGGGAGTGTACAGGACTCAGCCTGTGTGATCCATGAGGACCCTTAAGCAGGACCCATGTCACCGACTGCCCCATTTCACCAGGTACCTGGCAGTACTGAGATACTCGGCTCCTGCTATTCAGTTGCCAATACACCATTCACACTTCTGACTCCCCATCAGCATCAGCGAATAATCTTCTGTTGGCTGGATTTCAAAGAGCTCCAGCAGGATTCAAGGTTGCTACAAGAAAAGAAGGCAGCAAGAAAGAAAAGCTGCTTGTTCTTGCAGTCAAAAGTATAGCCCCTGGTTTTTGTACGCCTCAGATAACCAGGAAACCAGAAAATAAAACCCCAGATCCAGTACTTTCTTAAGTCTAATCATCTGGGGATCTGAATTGGGATGTTTGAATAACTTGCTTGGAGTTAGCAGAAGCAAAGCAGCAGCCATGGTCACAAGTGCCCCCGTTTCTACTCTCCTCTCTCTCAGGTGTTAAGTAAGCTTTCACTGCTTATAGCCACAGCTGGGTCCCCAGCAGCCCAGAGCACAGCCCCAACATTTCTCAGCCGCTCTCCCATGTTGTTCAAAACACAAGTGATTTGAGCAGAGGTCCTGGCAAGGGCACAGGAATCGTTCATCCTGGGCAAAGGTGCAGGGAGCCGCGTCCCAGCAGCGGGGCTGAGGGAAGCCCTGCTGCAGAGGCCAGCTGGTGCTGCTGCCCACGCAGACCGTGGGGCTGGCATGGACCAGCTCAGAGAC
This sequence comes from Antrostomus carolinensis, assembly GCF_000700745.2. Taxonomy (NCBI): domain Eukaryota; kingdom Metazoa; phylum Chordata; class Aves; order Caprimulgiformes; family Caprimulgidae; genus Antrostomus; species Antrostomus carolinensis. The sequence continues at coordinate 13,713 of NW_010318221.1, forward strand.
ACTGAAAAATCCCAGCCAGCCTCATCTCACCCCATCATTTTGCCCTGTCTGAAACAGGGGTGCTGTTATCTTTGCTTCTCCTCTCCTCTGAGGATGCAATCAAAGCACTTCTGAAAGGCTGCTGCCTCCGCAACAGTAAATCCACAGTGGGGAAATCGGTCCCACAGATCTCAGAGCCTGAGCAAAAGCCAGACATGTTTAGTAATCAGCGTGTTTACAGGGCTGGATACTGTAGGCTTGGCATTGCTGTAGCACTCGATACATATGTTTACCATTTAGGTAAAGGTGGCAGAGAGAGATGAACACCAAAGCTAGCAGGGAGCCAGAGACACAATAAATGCCCAAGTGCCCAACCTCTGCTGTAGCCACAAGACTATCCTTACAGGTGAAACCCACTCAAACCCTTTCCTCCGCAACAAGAAATCTCTCTGCTACTGGCTCCCCAGCACAAAGAAAAGGCGTATTTACCAGCTGTTCCCCTAGCTTGCAGACAAATCCACTTTATTCACAGGATTTCTAGGGGTAAAAAAGTGTTAATTTTCCACACCATTTGCCCTTCATCTGCTCCCCAATTTTCACACTCAGAGGGGGGGCAGACAGCCTCACCGGGTCCCAGCTGGCCAGGACACCCCCCTGCAGCCCTGCTCATGAAAGAGTGAGGCCATTCCTAAACCGCTACGACACGATGCACGTCAGAACAGGTACAGCTGCAGAAGCGTGGCACAGGCATTGTTCTTGGTTTAAATTCTACCATCAAGAAATATATATATATTTTTAAGTATTATTGCTAAGTATTCAAAGAAAATTCTATTTCTTTCAAAAATCACTCACTTTTTCAGCTATTTGGGCACTCCCTTAGTGTGCCTCCCCTAGATTTTTCTGCTGTAAACAACAAAGCAATTCAGGACTTCGATTTTTTTAGTTGTAATTTTATTTTATCTATTATTTTAAATCCTATATCCCTCTAATGGTTTCCTTAACATAATATTTTCATAAAACTAAGGCTCCTAAAGTGGTTACATGTTTATTCTTTTCTGAAATTAGCTGCTATAATAAATTACCTACTAGAACTGTTTAGAACTGTTTACTTTTATTTATTTTATTAAAGGGCCCCCTAAAGGCAGTTTAGCAGCTGTGGATGCCTAAGGGGAAAAAAAACCAAACCAATAACCCAGAAAAATCAATTAAATTGTGTCATATTATCCGAAATTAATTTGAAATAAAAAGTTTTCAGTGTTATAAAGCCCAGTTTTTTTGAAGGAAAGAAAACAAACAACTACTTTGAATATAACAAAGTCAGGAGGAAGCTGGAGGGATAAAAAATAAAGATCAGCTATTCAGTAGGGAAGGCTTGACATTTAGCCAACACTATGACCACAGGCATCTGGGGGAACTGTAAATGAAGACACAAAACGGAAGCAAATGAGGCATCTATCAAGTTGAGATACCTCCAGGTTGGATGGTCACCAGCAACCGTTTGTGAGTTTGTAATCAAAACCTTAAATTTAAGTGCTCAGTATGTTTAAGTCCAATTGCAAACATCTAACACTTATTTGGGATCTGACCCTTCAGCCCACAAACTTAAGGAAACTTAAACACCAGACGTAAGTACTAGCACACCTGGATAGCAAAGACTGTTATAAGCTTACAGCTTTACATCAAGCATTACTTAAAGACAGGCAAGTAGCAGGTCAGATGCAGATGAAATAGGGATGGTAACTTGCCTGTAGTGGAAAACCAGATGAATTGGGCAACTAGTGTTCCTGCATTCATCCTGAAACAGTCACATTTACTTTGACTATAAATCATCTAGGCTCAGACAGACGAAAATGAAATGCCATTTAAAAAACTAGACATATGGGGCCTGATTTGTGAAATTAATTTTATTTTTGAAACATGATATCCAATTACAAATAAATAATTCATATAATATAACTCAATTAGGATATACAATGATCAGGCAGTTCATAGTAACAACCAAGATGACACTGAAAATGAGTTTACATTAAATAACCAATTACAATAATATACAACTGGTCATTCATCTTTTCAGCCTGGTCCAACATATATGCAAGTTGAAGATTGTTCCTCTTACCAGTAAAGAAACAGATGTACACGATTTTATACCAAGTCCAAAGTAGTTAATACATCACATTAATAAAAATTTAAAATGCTGCACTGCATCACCTAAATGTAGTTTTAGAAAAGAATAAAAGCTTGTGAATTTTAGCAGGACAAAAGTTATTGCAAAGGAGTTATTTCCTGTAGCAATTTCTGCATAAACTTACAAGCTTTACAGGATGTTTTTATGTATGGTTTCAATTCCATACCCTTCTCTGCATCCTCTCTATAAAACCAGTAGGACGTAGGTACGCATTATATTCCTAGTTTCAGTTGCATATTGTTTTCCACTTTCATTTCAGCAAAATATTTTACTGCTAAGATACAGCTTCCCATGGAGGTATGGTCCTGCTGGTGTGGAAACTGCAGGAGCAGCAGCATCAGTAAACTTGCAAGGCCTTTTCTGACATGTAGTTTTTTAATTTCCTAATCTACTCCAGAAACACTATACTCTGCAAAGAACACTTATGACATCTAGGTTGAATTTAGCCTAAAGTCCTGAAATATTTTTAAATAATTGTAAGAATTTAAAGGAGATTCACAGCATCCTTGGAATTTCTTGGTCAGTCATTTTTAAAAATGAAATGTAAGTTTTCACAACAGAATAAGTAGTTACAATTTCCAATGATTCAGAGTCCTGGGAAGTTCATATTTACAAAAGCTTTGTTAAAAATCCCCCCTTTCTGAGGCCCCTCAAGTGAGGTATATACCCTTTCTTCTTAGTTTGAACTCCGAAAGACCATTTAAAAGTTACAGCTCTTTCTATTACAAAATTCCCCACATGACAGAGACCATTACTTCCAGTCATGCTCCATTCCTAATTTACTCTACTGCTGCCCACAGGCTTTGGGACACGTACAGTACATTCCAGCAGGTACTTCTGTTGTTCTTGTTACACTGGGCATGGGAAGACATAGGAGAGGAAGAAAAAAAAATAAAAAATAAAAAAGAGGGAGACACCAGCTACATTCCTGGCTGGCATGTAGTGCATCTATGGAGGGTTTCAACAAACTCCCCCACAGTTGTCCCTCTGCTCAGCAACGCAGAAGCACAGGGTGAGAACACGGTGGCACCAAAAAGCATGCGACAGGCATAGCAGAGCACAGGGCTAGGACTGCTGGAGCAAGGAAGCCCCACACCTGAGCAACTGTCACTGACCATCTCATTACAGCCCTGGTTGATTAATGAGAAGTCGTGGGCACCCATGGGACAGCTGGCCTCAACAGGACATAGAAGTACTCAGAATCTATCAGCATTAAAGTCTGTCTTTTCTTATAAATCAGAAGAAAAGCCAGACTTATCACAAATATTTTAAGCCCATACAATTATTTTAAAAATCTTCCTATCTTCAATGCTGAGGTTAAAATTAATGAACTGCTTTATTTTCACATTCTGCAGAAGAAATAAATGTCCATAATGTATCTGATGTCTAAAGAAGGAGGAACTATATATATCAACATCCGTTTTAAATATAAAAAAACTGAACTGTAAAATCAAATGCACAGTTACTGCAACCCAGCCTTGTGACTGGATTAGAATAAAAATTAAAACTATTTCCAAATAATTTTTAAGTTTCATTTATGCAATTTATCTAAAAGTGGATTTCAGCTCTTCACAGAATAAAACACTAACTTCAGATTTCTTCTGAATTAATCAAAAGCAGACTTATTTTCTTAAATCTGCTGCACAATGCACCAAGCTATATACATAGTACTTCAGCAATTTATTAATTTTCATGAAAAATCACAAAAAATATTTGAACAATTTACATCCTGTGCTGAGCATGAACTATTTAAGAACCCGTTGATGGAGCACAAATACATATTTAAGTATTAGTAATGTCTAATATATGGTGTGACACTTCTCTACAGACTTGGCAATTTCCACATTCAGATTCTTGAGTCATTTTTCCAACATCGGTCCTATGTCTATTTGCCAGAAGTTTTTAATTTCTGATCTAGATACCTGAAGGCATTAATCTCATAAATGCAGTTCTGATTTCTTTTTGTTGCTCTTATTTCCATTTCACTAGTTACACCAAAATTCACCAAATGGTAACAGTTTTTCACAGACAGCAGCAGGGGAAATCCATTAAGAGTGGGAGAGATGATAATATAACATAAAAACATAGAATGATGGAATGATTTGGGTTGGAAGAGACCTTAAAGATCATCTAGTTCCAACCCCCCTGCCATCAGCAGGGACATCTTCTACTAGATCAGGTTGCTCAGAGCCTCACCCAACCTGGCCCTGTGAAACCCTCCCGGGGAGGCCCAGCCACAACTTCCTTGGGCAACCTGTTCCAGTGTCTGACCACCCTCACAGTGAAGAATTTCTTCCTAATATCTAATCTAAACCTGCCCTCTTCCAGATTATAGGCATTTCCCCTTGTTCTGTCACTACCTGCCCTTGTAAAAAGTCCCTCCCCAGCCTTCCTGTAGCCCCTTCAGGTACTGGGAGGCCACTATAAGGTCTCCCCGGAGTCTCCTCTTCTCCAAGCTGAACAGCCCCAACTCTCTCAGCCTGTCCTCACAGCAGAGGTGCTCCAGCCCTCAGATCATCCTCGTGGCCTCCTCTGGACTCGCTCCAGTAGGTCCATGTCCTGCTGATGTTGGGGGCCCCAGAAATGCATGTAGTATTGCAGGTGGGGTCTCACGAGAGCAGATACAGCACAAACCTTCCTTCACCAAAACTAGAGTACAGGGAACCTACCTGATAACTTTTGACTCCTATGAAACTGTTTTCTGTAATCAATGAAAAGTGTCAATTTAAATAATGTATCAATTTTTTAAAGTGAGAATTTGTATATCAAACATCTCCCAAAACTCCCATGTCACAAATGCTAACAACAGGAACTCCCCGCCCGAAACACAGCTTCTGCCACTCAGAATTGCTACATGCTACCATAGTAGGGTACTAAGTGAGCATCAAGTCCTTGATTTTTAGTACTACAAGTAAATGATACACATAAGAGAATAATCTCCAAATTAAAGCCATTTTAATATTTGCTTCATCACAAAGTTGATGGATGTATGCTTTTTCACATTCTCATGTAACCCTGATTAAAATATCCTCTCTAGAAATATTTTGAAAATAAAATTCACATCTGGAACAAGTCTAAACACTATCACTGAAGAAGAAAAGATCCTCCACAGTTCTTCAACAATATTCACATATCTGTAGTAAAACAGAAATTGAGACTCCTTCACAAAGTAAGAATTCGGTGTAACAAACCAAGCAACATCAATAACTGGCTGACAAACACTTCAAATATCTGTTTTTAAAGTGAAAAATGCTTAATAAAAGAATATAGAATTAAAGGGAGATTTTTAATGGCACAAAGGGCAGCTAGGCACTGTGTGAGCTGAGAACATAACTGTCATTATGACTTTAAAAATCCCCCAGTAGGATTTGGGTTGCAGCTAGGGCAGAACAGGGGTCTTGCCAGACTTTCACAAACAACAGAAGATCAAACCCAGTGTAATGTCCAAACCTAATGAGAATAGACAAAAGTTGTTACAGTCCTTCTGCTAAAAGGACACTATTAAACTTACAAAGTGTTAACTGAAATTAATGCTGAGAGTTCTTATTAGCTCTGCACAATTCAACTACTAGATCAAATGGTCATGAGCTATTTAAAGAAGTTTCTGTATTTGAGAGATTATTCTTAGGTTTAACTTCTGCTGTGTTAGTAGCATCTTTTGTATTAAACAAGCTTTAACTAACACCTGCAAGAGTACCTGCCTTTATGCAGAGCTGTGTGCCATGACCATTTTTTAATTTTCAGCTAAAATAAAAGTAACCATTAGGCACATATTGAAGGTGTATTACATATTTTCTCCCTCATACACAGAAAAATAGCACAGCAGCAAATAACCTGGTCCTCTGTTCAACAATGATCCTGTTACAAGCATTTTCAGTGTACATAATGTCACAACATCAATACCTTCTTATCTTTAAATAATTAGGTTAAAAAAGGCCCCAGTATAACCATTTCTTTTATAGCCAAGTTCTCTCTATATACATCCAAATTTTAAAGATACAAATAAAACATTATACAGGATTTATAAATGTTTAAAAACTTGAGGCTTCAGAATCATGGTTTCCCAAAAAGACTTTGGAAAATCCACAGACTGACAAGGTAGCAGAAAAAACTGGAAAAAAGGAGAGAGACACGAGTTTGCTGCCGTAACATTTTACTAAACTTGCCAGTCACCATGGTGATGTTATCAGAAATAACAGTTTAAGCTGCAAATGAGGAATGGTGGTTTTGTGTGTTGATCTCAAGTGTTGAGACAGGCAATTCAAGTATTTCCTATTTGATCCAAGCTCATTGTAGCAAAGTGGTGCAGAAAAAGAATTATTTTACATTTTTTCCATACATTCGATCAATGTCCATTTGATAGTACGCTGTAAGCTCTTTGCGTTTCAGTTTGAATGCATCTGTCACTAGACCAGTCTCAGGGGTCCATGGATCAGGGCTCAAACGAATTTTTACTGGTATTTCAAACTTCTCCAGATTAGCTGTAAAGATAAACATTTTTAAATACAAATGCAACAATTTTTCTACAATTAAGCGCTTACAAAAGGAGGAACCATATTCTCACACACAAAAGCATGTGACAAATGAAGAAGTGCTCCTCAAACCCTCCATGGTTAGCTCTGAAAACCCGTGTGGTCAGAACTGACAGGATCCACCAGTAACTGCTCTCCAGTTTGCACAGAAGTATTGAAATGAAGCGCAGCTGTATCTGAGCTGCTCCCTAACTTCAGAAAAGCTTTAGTGCCTGGAAGCAACATCCTCAAAATATACACTGTTGTATCAGTGTTATGATACTCATCTTCTGGAGATAAAGTCTTAAAATAGATACTATTAAAGCTTGAAAAAACAAGAGGGTTTTGTGTTTTCACCTGATAGTCCTAAATTGTTCAAGGAAGGTAACACGGTAGATGTTCCCCTTACTGAAACAGAACAGTGCCCTGTATGTTATACCTTTAGCACAAAACACTATCATTTGCAAGAGCTTCTGTGACGGTTTCAGGCATAAAAAGAAGAAAGCCAAATAACTCCACAAAAAGTAATCAATAGATGGGCAATATTAAAAAAAAAATTCAAGTTAAATAAAAAAAAATTCACAAATGTATAATTATCCTGTGCCACCTGCCATTTTTAGATTTTCTTGCATCTTTTACTCCTTTTGACATCAAATCAATATGGTTTTTTGTTTTGTTTTTGCACTTTAGCACTAAAAATCATAGTATTACTTTAAAAGTAAATCCTATGATACCCAAGGAAAAAGCAAAAACAAATAAAAAAAACATCAAAATATGTAAAAATGCCTCAGGATTAAATAAAATATTCAATTTCATGGATTTTAATAACATATTTAATTCTCTACAATAGTTAATGCTGCACAAAAAAGAAAAAGAAAGTGACTTTGTACATGTCCTCCATTGCAGCAGCTTCTTAGAATTGCTTTGCCCATATGTTCCACTTAGTGAATTAAAATGGACTAGAGACATGGGGCAAGGAAAAAAGTCTGGTGCAATATTGAGATTGCACTCATAAGAGTAGGTGCCTGTAACAGAAGTCTGCAAATATACTAATTATAGAGTTTAACATAATCACAAGTAATATGGAGAGGAGACAATGATTAACAAAAAGATTTTTGGAAGCGTAAAGTTATCCAGGGTAGAAAAGATGAGGACAAATTGCAAAGAGTTACAGAAGGACATTGTAATACTGAGCAAATGCAGAACAGACAGCAGAAAACATTCATTGCAGAAAGGTGTAAAAGAGAACGCATATGAAAAACAAATTTAACATCCACAATGACCACTTAAAAAACATCCTGTGGCCATAATTCACAGCTTTATGAAAAAAGCTCAGTGTTTAGTACCGGTCAAAAGCAAAAACAAGGCAGAAATTATTATGGAAGAACAAAAAATATCACTGTGCCACTGTTTAATTCTGCCCTGGAATAGCTAAGTAGACCACTACCAATTAGCATGAAAAAGATACAGCTGAGGCGGAAGTAGAATAGACACTGGAAAAAAATCACGACTGCCACTGTGACTGTTCACTGCCTCTTCCCATACAAGAGCTCGGCATAACCAACTTGAACAAGCAGATGGCAGGGTTAAAACAAACAAGAGGCATTTCTTCACAGGAACGTTGCTGAGCTGTGCAGCTCGGCCACAAGACAGTGTGGATACTGATACAGAATATTTAGGCAACTTTAAAATGTGACTAAACGAGTTAAAAGAAGAGACGTCTACTGAAAATTATTAACTACAAAGACACTTTCAGTTTAGGAAATCCCTCAGATGCAAGTCACTGGAAGCTAGGGGAGTCCCTGTCACCGTGGCTTATTTCAACTTTGCATAGGTAAGTAGCATGTGAGACTGTATGATACCCAACACACATATCGTGGATCTCCAGATGACTCACATTCTTTTGGACCAGCAGCTAAGGCCAGAAAGATATTACAGGACATCTTAGTGCCAGACACACACATACACGTATCTATATATACAGGGAACTGAATTAGGCTTGTTGAGTTTGCCCTGGTTTTATATTCTTTTCTCAGCTACTGGCCATGGTTAAAAAAAAAACCAAACAAACAAAAAAACCACAACAAAAAACACAAAAAACCCAAACAAACCAAAAAAACCCACACAAGTTACACCAAAAGGACTGACCCAACTCATGTTTTGTTGTTGGGTTTTTTTATATGAAAATGTCACTTCATATATGATTTATGAAATATACACACACAAGGAAATATTTTTAGGGCCTATGCTTATCTGTTTCACAGACATTAAGGTCCACAAGGTTAATACTATCTACCCAGTTACTCACCTGCCATGGCAGCCTCAGCTAGCACCTTCAGTACCTCTTTTTCCATCTCAGGACTGTTACAGATCTCTTCCCAGGTTCCTTTAAATCCTTTCTTTCGAGCTAGTTCTATGAGCTCCTTTTGATTTGGCACAACAAATCCAATGACATAGGAATGGAAACTGAGAAGTAAAATGTATTTTAGTATGAATTTTGTAAAGTTAATGAGTCTTCAAAAATAACATTTCAAGTTGGGGGGTTTGCACTTCAGACAGAGATATTGCTCTTAACAGTTGGCTTTTGTTCACCTGATAATCTTTCTGAAATAGTACACAAATTACCTTTGCCTGCTTAAAAATAAGTAGAAAGAGAAGCTACTTACCTTACAGCAACTGGACTGCTTCAAGGTGTGCTGTCCATATGCATATTCCACTGTGTCTCATGCTCAAAGCTTTGGGGAAGCAGTACCCATACGATGTCAATGCGCCCTGCCTCTCATGTTTTGCATCCCGGTATGAAGACTGGTGTGCGGCTTCCCTACCTCAGTTTCCTCTCAACTGCAGAATCCAGTTACTGTAGAGGAGTAGAGGACTGCAGTGAAGAGGGGTTGGAGAGCAGGTTGTGGAATGAGCATATGCACAACACATCTCAAAGAATGCCTGCTTCTGTAAGGGAAGTGACTTCTCTCTCTTTCAAGTGATTGTCCATACGCTCACTCTACTGTTGGCAATCTTTGCCTGCCCCTGAAATTCCTAGAACATTTGAATCTGTGATCTCAAAGTCTTTGGAAAACACTGAAGCACAATTCACCCTTAAACAGGTATTCAGGTTTTTTCAGATCGTGTAAAGTTTAGGGAAAATGTAAGCAGACCTCATACAGCAACTCTACACATTCTAACAGAGCAGCTCACAGAATCAGAGAGCTGAAAGCATCTCAGAAGATTATCCAATTCATTCACCTGCCCTGAAGCAAGGTCAGCTACATCTAACACATGTTTGTCTAACCCTGTTCTTAAACATCAGGCAAATCCTAATGCCAATGCTTCTTAGCACTGGTAAGCTGTTCCTGAAGGCTATTCCTGACTCTTCCCCTCTGCAGTTTACACCAGTTGTATTTTCATACAGCCAGTAGTCAGATGCTCCCCTCCTTCCCACAAAAGTAATTTATTCATTCACAGACTATTACTATTTTTTTTTTCCTTCCCAACTTCCTAGTCTTCCTTCCCTTCTTAAGTTTCTTTAGGATCTTAAGCAATGTCCTTTCATCCTAAGTCATGCATCACAGATCTCAGCCCAGACACTCACATTTTTCCCCCTGGACTCTTTTCAAGAGGTCTACCTTTTCTGAAGCATTGTACGTGGAACTCTTTAATGCTTGGTTGAGCAGAAAGATTATCGTGCATCTTGTAGTCTATACATGTGATTATACTCTATTATTTACCTCCTTATAACAGCATGGCACTTGTTGACTCATGTCAGCTCCTACGAAACTGCTACCAGATAGTGGTCCTCACCCTGTATTTCTGCAGTTTATTTAGGTTTAAGTATAATTTATATCTCCCCTCTTTAAGCTGAGCGGTGTTTTCAAGCAAATCTCCATCTAGTCAAGCTTGCTCTGAATTCTAATTCTGTCCTCCACTGTAGCTTTGGTCCTGTCCTGCCTTAACATCTACAGATTTATTAAATATTTTCAACTCTCTCTTTCACTGGAAAGATCATTAATGCAAAATACAGAACTTTAACCCCAGTCTGGAGATTTCTTTAGCTTATCCTTTAAGGTCTCCAAGAAAATTTTAAAATATTAACTCTAAATACCCTTTTGGTTATTGTACATTGCAATTTTTTCCTTTGTTAGTAGCATGAATTATAATGGGCATCTGACAGCAGCGGTGAAGACTGTACAAAAGTCCATTACAAACACAGGCTTCCCCAGCATCATGTGTTGACAGGCTTTGCCTGTTGGCTGACCTGAAACTGTTCCCATTATTCTCTTACTAAGAATGTACTTAGAGAACTTAAAGACTTCAGATTAGCCTCTAACTCTACCCTAGCAAAATCAGGACAGTATCATTTACTGCTTGCACCTCACCTTCTGTCTTTGCCTCTCTCCAATTTTCCCCCCACACACACTTGTGCTTATACTTTGTACTGAACCCTTGTAACTTCACCTAGGATCTACTCTGCAATATACACGTCCTGTGTATGAAGGCTCCCAGAACACAAAGGACTCAGGCACTTTCATCCCTGGTTCCTGTAGTCTTTTGACATGCTTAAGGTCAGGTCCAGCAGTATCACCAGTGTCTCCAGGGTAAGCAGCATACAGAAGTAATCAGTTGGCTGGGTAAGCCTCAAACTTCCGGTTCACCTAAAATTCAGCCTCTTGAGCAGAAGCATACTTCCTCTAGACAAATGGGTTCATCCAACTATGCTTTTTCCTGGAAATAACACCTTGGAGCTCACAGCTCCTGGAACATGTAGCTTTTCATTCTGTACCAGTAAGTTTAATCTTCACTTGCTGTGGTTCAAATGCTAAAGTGCCATTTGTCTTGAGAAGTATCCTGAAGATTACACCTCTTTGGAGCAGCTACTTCCCTCTCCACTACTGTTCCTTCTGCTGATCTTTTGAATTTGGTAGCTTCTTCAGGCTTGGAGGTCATAACAACAGCACAAAGGAAGAACTTTTCAGAATTCAGTACTCAAGTCCTCCTTAGTCCTCTCCTCCACGCGAAGAGATTTTGCTGAAATGTCTCTGCTACACTAGGCATCATCATTCCCTTGCTGTGCTTGAGATCCCACCTGAGTATGGCCCTCAGATCTATGGTAAGAGACAAATACAGTGGCACTACATGTTAATATCTCCATTTCTATTCTGTAAAGTGAGATCCTTACCAGCTCTCCTTGAGCTTCCTCTTGAGAACTCCCTTAGGGTTTTTTGCCATGTTTGTTCATTCCTCAGGTAACTGACCTACTTATTTTCCTGATGTGATGCTTGAGACCTACTGAATGCATCTTGGATGGCTGAAGTGCTGATAAAGCAGTAGGGAACTCCTCCTCTGAAGCAGCTCTAATCATGATTCCTTTCAGCAAACATTTTATTCCTTATCTCACTAAGTATTTTGTCTAAAGTGGTCAATTAATATAGCTTTTGAAGCAGCTATATCATGCAAGCAATTCCCTACTACCAAGGCCAGAGTACCCCAAGATCTAAGGTCAAATCACAGATCTAACCCATTTGTAAAAAGGTCTGCCCCCCTTGTCCTTTTGCATGTGGGAGATAGAACAGTCACAAATGAAGGACTCCTCTTGCATGCAAGAACACCCAGGCAAAGTATAAGGAGAGATAGGATATAAGAGAGGTCACAGGCACAAGCTCACACTGCTGAGGTGAGTATATACCCACAATGAAAGGTGCATATGGACAATCATTCAGAGAATCCGTATTACATGGCTACTTATGCCAAATTACACACATGAAAGTTAAGAAGAAATACAGCAGCACCAGATAAAGCAATCTGGAATGTACTTGACTCTGTTTGTAAATTACCTTTAAAAACTGCTCATAGATTTTCCTATTTTTAAGTAATAGAAAAGACACAGACTATCAGAGTCAAGTGCTTGTCTGACAAGTGCATTTTAGCCTCCAGTGTTATGCTGATCTGGCAAAATTAACACAAAATTTGATAGTACAATTCCAACATTGAACTTCAATCCTAGAACAGTAGAAATCACCATCTGTAGGAACCTCTTTCTCCACAGACTACAGAAGGTGCTCAGAACAAGCACATAACCTCAGGTAGTCAAAGTAAGCAAACATGAGACTCCCAATGGGTCAAAACCACAATTAAAGCTTAATATAATGGATGTTTTCTCAGCAGTGGCATGGCCAATGCATGCACATCTATTGATCCACAACTGTGAAAACTGAAGTTACAGGGTGACTGCCATTAGTTAACACAAAAAAACCCCACAAAACCATAAAACAAACCACACCACAGAAAACCAGGTGAACAAACCAAAAGTTAATTTTCTCTTTATTACTACTGAGCAATTCTCTGGTATGCTTGTCCTGGCCTCTTTCAATCAAAGGTATCAAGTGGGGCTTTTTTGGCCATACTGGAAATCAGAGTATTTCTGATGCTTCAGAAGCTCCAAAATTACTTTCCAAACATCAAAATTACAACAGGATGAAACGACCACCTGAAGTACATTTATACACATAAGTCTGTTATGCATAGGTGGGAAATTCTAGAAATAGAAACTTAAAAAGTGTTCGAGCCCTTATACGGCCAATTCAGTAGTACACGTAGAAAGCAAATAGAAAGGCCCTTTGATTGTCATTGATTGTGTGTTTGCACAGTGTTTAGAGTGTTTTCTCTCATGCTTCAAGGATTCTGCTGGTGTACAGCAGGGGTTAAAGAAAAGCATTTTTAATATGCAAGCCAGCTTCTGGGCTCTTGATGTTTTTTTCCCTGCCTTCCTCTGAAGTACAACAGTACTTCCTCTAAAGAACAGATTCAACTAAATACAGCAAGGAACAAGGTGTCCTGTAGGTAACAACGTCTCAAGTGCTGAATTGATGCCTGTCATGAATGTAGTCACAGCTTAGCTGCTTTTCAGATTGGGGGAAAAAGAAACAGACTCATTCTTGGCATTTTCCAATGAATGGTGAAAAAAAAAAAAAAGAGAGAAAGGAAAAATAAAAACATACATTTCAGATGTTTTAGCTTTGATAGAGAAAGTTATTCCATTGTATTATAGAGTAAAATCCTTTTTCAACTGGTTTAAAAAATTCCACACAGAGTGGCAAAAAAATTTGGACAGACAAAGAATACAGCAACAAAGTATCAGCTGCCTCTTACCTGCTTGCATATGCACAAATATTATCTACCAGTGGAAGATTCTTTAGAGCTGCTTCTACTTTGCCAAGAGAAACATATTCTCCTGCCTGGAGTTTTACAAGATCTTTTTTACGATCTATTGAGGAAAAAAGGAACTAAGTGTTAATTACAAAACACAAAACTTCAGACACTGATTTTCTGTTTTTCTGAAATGTATGTATAAATGCCAAAAGGTAAACTGACTCATGTCTGGTGAATGTACCAGAAAAATTTAATATCAGGTTTCCAGACTGCATTTCATCAATCTGTCCCTCACATTAAAATGAGATACATTTAAATTCCATAGAACAGCATTTCCTATATGACATCACTGTTACATGACTGGAAGACAACAAGGATTATGCAAAAGCCAGTGTTTGGCTAGAAGCACACTTTTTGTGCTGTCTGGTCCAGATGCTTAAGGCAGGAGATGCACCATTTGGTGACATTTTGTTATTTATTCCCAGGCTAAATCCATATTTAAAGAGCAACTGTCCAGCTGTTATTTGAAACACAACAAGAACCAAAAATTAAGCCCATGTTACTTGAGCTTATTGTATGTAGCTCAAAGGTGGCAAAGGTGATTACAGGGCCTTGCCCACCTAGCTGTGGTGGCAGCCAGGAGTACCTCTCCTCTGCCATACACCTTCACGCTGGTTTGTGTGACCAGGCAAGGTAGTTTTGTAGCTGTCTGACCTGTTTCACCAGCACAAGGCAGCTGCAATTGGATCTAAGACTCTTCTCATACAATAAACCAAATAAGCTTAGTTTTCAGGATTAAAGAGCACCCTGAATCAGCCACTTCAAGAGACACACCTGGTAGTTTATAGGGCACCTATTTTTGTGCCTGTGGGTGTCAAAGATTTATAAGCCTCTCATAGGTTTATGTGTAACACCTTTACCTTAGTATATTTTTCCCCTAGTTGCTTTATGATAAAGGGATATTCTTATTATGAAGAATGGCAAGATTAAAAAAAAGGCTTATTTAATTCCTGAGCACATATTACCAGAAGAGGTCTTTCACTGAATCGAATCCCACACTTAGAAAATTATAAAGTCTAAGGCTGCTTATCTAGCTCAATTAGCCTATAGTTAACTCTCCAATTACTACCCAGTCTCACTAATGTAGCAGAGTTAATGCAAAAACTGTTTTAAAAGGAAGCAATTGTTTTAAAAATCAGCTTTCAAAACACACAATTCAGCTTATGTTAACATATCAGAATTCCCCTGGGATACATGGTAGGGCTATAGACTACATGCCAAGATATGGAGATTTTTTTGGTTCATTACAGGATTTAGTAGCCCTGGAAAAATGTGTGTGTGTGTGTGTATGTATATATATATATATATCTATCTATCTATCTGTGTGTGTGTTCTTCTGAATTTATTAACTCACCAATAATTTTTAGACATCCATCTTGATGGAACTCTCCAATGTCTCCAGTATGGAGCCACCTCTGCCCATTCTCATCAACAGTGAAATCTTTTTTGGTTCTTTCTTCATTTTTGTAGTAGCCCACAGTCACATTTTGCCCTCCAATAAGAATCTCACCTCTAGGATATGGTTTATCAGTGTTGTAATATCCACCTAAAAAGTACATTTTTTATTAAGTTAACAAGAATTAAAATATATTCCAAAGCAAGAATTCCTACTATTTTTACTATTTAAATATAGAACCAAAAACTTTGGTGAGTCCTCAGCCAAGTTACCATTTGCCTAAACAGTTCAGTGAGAGAAGAGGTGGTTCCAATTCTTTTCAGCATATAAACAGCTATTTAACGTGTTTACAAACAATAAAATTCACACACATGTAGAGGGCAAATAACACCTCTATGCAATCCTTCTGCTGGGACTAACGTGCTCTATCAGTTTCATATGAGCTCAAATTAAAAAAAAAAAAAAAAAAAAAAAAGGTAATTTTTGCCTCATATTTTAGGAAAGAAAAAAACTATAACGTTTCACATTAGGCCAAACACCCTTAAGCATTATGTGTTTCTACTCTACAATACATAAAAGTCTACAGTGAAAGGTAATCATCTAAATACATTTCAAACTTCATTAAATATATTTTCACAGAATCACAGAATGTTAGGGATTGGAAGGGACCTTGAAAGATCATCTAGTCCAATCCCCCAATTGTATGGATGCTGTATATTTTATACAGCATCCATTAGGCTTCTATGCATATGCCAATTTTTTAATGATTGTATTAATAATAATATTATGAAAACTATTTTAAAATAATTTCTTAATGGCAACAGAAAGTATCATGTCTGCACTTCAGGTGAAGTCTCCTGAATCCAGCACATCTAATGACAACATACAAGACCTACACCCTGTCCTGCAAGAGTCCTGATCTAAATCAGGAAGAGGGACAATGCTGTATACTTTTACACAATATGCATATACAATTATAGCAACTGGATTAAAAAAAAAACAGTATAGCCAAAGAGAGTCATAACACAACGTAGTCAAAATGCCACCCACATTAATAGCTTCTGTCTAGATATTTGTATATGTATTTAAAAACCAGAGGAACTTATTTTACCTTTTTTCCCTCCCCAAGATCAAACTTTTATGGGTAAAAGTAGTATTTACAATTTAAAAAGCCAAGAAATAGTCTCCTAATTGCTTCTACTGAGCAAATCTCAATGGAAAAACAGCTATATAAAGTTCTTACAAACACACTATAATTTAATCACATACAGAAATTCTCACCTTCTTCCCAGTTCAGTAACTTGATTTCACAACAGACCAGAGGTGCTCCCACTCTCCCTGTAGTGTAGTCCCAAACTAGAATTTTTAAAACAGCATTTTTCAGAAAAAAATTTTACCAAAACTTATAAGAAAAATCTTTGTTTTCATGCATCTTATTTAGGGAAAATAAACTGCTATTTATTTCTCAACTTTAATTCAGAGAACAGAACTTCCAAGAAAACCAATGGATCTATCAAGGTAATGCAGATAAAATCCTCATCCTGCAAAGAGAATAGATGGCTGTATTTACAGATAGCTCCAGTCATATTAACACAGTTTTCATAGTAAGCTGTCCACATGGATCACAATTCAGAATCAGCATAATAACTTTAAATAGTGTTTGCTGGACTCTGAAATAAGTAGTAAGATTTCATAATAATTCAGGGATTCTATATTTTGATTCATTTTCCTGAAGTCTCAATTCCAAACACTTCTGCATCTAGTCACTGGAGACTACCTCATTTGTATTACAGTTCCACTCTTTTTTTTTCCCCTCCAAGCTACTGAGGAAGACATTTCCAAAGACCTTTGGAATAAAAACCACATCACAGCAGTTTGCAGATCACCAAGGAACATAATACATGTTCTACAATCTGGCATAATTTAGCAATGAACCCTAGATACTCCTCATATGATTCCTAGGTAGATCACATTATTGCCAAAAAATAGCAGCTCTGACTGTTTCTGCCACCACCAAATACGAGTGGAATTCTAGGACTAAAAGGCAACAGAAAACATTAAGTTCTGTTATATGAAATTAACATCTGGTGCAGGTTTTTGCATTCCATTTTTAATTTTCCTAATGTCTCAATATACTCACCAAAATGAGAAATAATTTATTCAGTTAAACCGGTAAGTGCAATAATGCCAAGATCCCATTCACACTACTATAGTTTCTCTATCACAAATGAGAATGTTCATTTCATATGTAGGTCACCAGCTTTAGCACAATGTGTCAAAATTAGTACTCCTACTGTTGGATACATTTATGATTAGAAGTAATTTCCAGGATTCCCCAATTATGTTTGGTGGCATACAGCAAATGAATAGACTGTCAAAGACTGCACACACAGAGCGCTCAGCATGGATCACAGCACTCAGAGGGATGCACTGACACCAACCTTCCATGATTGTTCCAGCTCCAGCTGATTCCGTTAGTCCATACCCCTGTCCTACAGGGCAACAGAAACAAATGTTCATAAACCGCTGAGTTGCTGCAGAGAGCGGGGCTCCTCCACAAAGCAGGATGCGAATTTTTCCACCTAGCAGCATTCGTACTTTCCGGAATATGAGGCTAAAATGCAAAGATCAGGACATATATTTGTTGCTTAAAAACACAACAAGAGTGTACTTAATTTTGTATCTGAACTGTTGAACTGAAAGTCTTCACCATCTTCAAATAAACTTTTATGGCATTCGAGGAAAACTTTGAAGGAGCACATTTAAGTTTTCAAAAATACAGGCAGAGATTTCTAAGCTTGTTTCCGCATTCTAATTCAAAGATGGGTTAAATGTTTTGAGAATGTAGAATTAGTAAGATAGTAAAGATTTGTGATTTTCTCCTCAAAAATAATTTAAATAAGCTGTGTAAGTTTTACAATTATATTATCCCTTAGTCTCACTAACATTAGGAGTTGGACTCGATGATGCTTATGGGTTGCTTCCAACTTGAGGTATTCTATGATTCACTTATGTGGAACTGTGAATAGGCTTCCCATCTTACCCAAGAATTGTAAAAATCCATTATTAAAGTCTTGATTAAAATAATGCAATTAATATAAAACTCCAATCAGTTTTAAGTTAAATATTAAGTAATATCAGTAAATATTTAAAACCATCACACAAACTACTGATTTGTTGTTTCAATTTACACTTAATTACAGACTTGTTCAGGTTCAAAGTGTCAACATTAAAACAAAGAAAAGCAAAAAAAAATCAGATACTGCTCCTGTGGCAAGACTGATAAGAATTTTTTTTTGTGATATTAAAAATAAAATTAAAATTACCTATCACAGAGCGGGGTAGTGTAACCTTTGGAAATCTGTTCCATTTTGTAGTTGTAGGCCAATATAAATAGATTCCGCTGGAAACTAGTCATTTCATTCACTTTATTCATGACATTTTTGTAGATCCGATCCATAATTTCCTAGTTACATAAAAAGATTAACTTTAACTCAAAGAAACAGAAATCCTAAATTCAGTACAACAAAAAGGAAACATGATTTAGCAATTCTGGTATGTTTTGGATGACAACCGCTCCCAGGTTGCTTCCTCTTCCATTGCTAAGAGACAGCAAGATGTTCACAGAAAGGAGGAAAGCAAACATCTGAGCAGAAGCACTAGTTAACCCCAAGCTGCCTGCTGCCAACTATCTTTGTTCCATACATTTACTACAATGAACAACAGATGATCATTTAAAATGGCAATCTAATTCTCACAGCTATTTAAACTTTGAAAAAATGTTAAAATTCAGATGATGAATGTTTATCCCCAACATAAAATAAATAAACCAAAGATATTATTTTAAGCTAGCTCAGCAAAGGTTCTACCTTTTTTATTTAAATGATCATTGCATTAATTTTGTTATTAAAATTTTGCATTATGAATTATATTTTTAAAATAATTTTTAAAATTATTTATTCTTCAGTTACTTACCGGCACAGCTGCCATTAGGGTTGGCTTAAGCGTAGTAACATCACCTTTGCTTCCTTTCTTTATTTTAGAGGACTAAAGCAAAGAACAAGTTTACTAGCAGACACATTCAATATTTTTAACATGAGAAACAAAATGACACAACTTTCAAACAATAATTTTCATTTAAATTACACTTTAAAAATTAAAAGTAGTCTAGAGTACCAGTCATAACCACCAATACCCTGTTTCATGAAGTGCAGGAAATAAAATTCGTTGTAATATTTTTTTAAGAAATACTACAAAGATCTGATGTGAGTAATTTTATTTTTTTTTTTTACCCTAAGGGCTTACATCTACAACATACCTGGTCAGCTAATGTCTGAGGTGAAGAGTAACCAATGCGGCATCCGTGAGACAGACACACAAGTTCAGCACTCAGCTCCAGAACATGGGCAAGAGGTAAATAGCCAATATAAATGTCTTTTTCCCTGTAAAGAATTTTCAAAAGACAGGTTTATGTTGTACCATTAGAGTCCTCAGATGAGTCATTAAGCTAAAATTGACACAGAGTTTACTGCAGAACCAGAGAAAGTGGAAAAGTGCCTTTGTGCTTGAGAACATATTTCAAATAATATGGATTTTGTTTCATGTAGGTTTAAAGCATTAACAAAGTGTGATGTTTACTCATCCCAAGACAATTAACCATGTGTTATGGCTGCAAAGGCAAGTCTGTGGACAAGATTAAAAACTGCACCAAACAAAGAGACCACAGAATTTAACACTAACAAAAAGAAGTACTGCTTAGGGAAGCTTTCAACCACTCCAGTGCAAGTTGGTCTCACAGGCTTTTGTGTCGCGGTCTTGCCCACATACAGAAGACAAGAGAACAAACAGCACATGAAGTAGTCAGGTAATTTAATGCAGTATCAGAAGATGCTCAGACATCAGTGCATAGTATGATGTGTCATGGACAAAGCAATAGAGGACAGTTAATATTTTACACAGCAATTAATCTAAAGTTATATGCAATTACATGAATTCTTTATTTGCTGGTAAGTAACTGTTGGTACATACCCCAGATTTGGAATCCTCTCAGCCATTCCAGTTATCCCAGCGATTATGTTGCAATGGGAGATCATAACTCCTTTGGGAACCCCTGTGGATCCACTTGTGTACATGATCACCGCAATATCTGAGGGCACAGGCCTGGCCTGCTGTTTGTTTCCTGTAATTTGGGTTAAAAAAGAGAATGCATAATGTGCAGAGAGCCTGTCAGACTTAGAGATCTGATATACTAACGTATTTCAGTACTCATTCCAGTATAACACTACATGACTATTGCTACTACATTTTGCCTACATTTAAAAAGATTGTGGTCAAGCTTAAATGCCTTCACAAAGAGCAGGAACTTCTTTGTATTAGCTGAGCAATACTTTGAGTGATCGTCCTGGTGTGCCATGACAAAATTTTTTCTATTATGTTTCCAATATTCCTGCAGAGGAGAGAAAAATGGGCAGAGCTTTGGCTTCTCCAAAATGCCACTGAGCTTCACATCCTTATGAAGGTACACTGCGCTGGTTCCACACTGCCGCGGGGTCAATCCCCATTTGCAAAGCTGCTGCCACATGTGCTCCCCAGCAGGGGAACAACACGCTGCCTCATTTGCAACACCTGCAGCAAGGCACTGCTGAGCCAACATGAGGTCCAGTTTCTATAAATATTTATAGGCATTTCAATAGCTTTAATAGGATTAAAGTGGTTTTTTTAAATACTTGCACTGAGAGCAAGAAAATATAAAACCGATTGTGTTTATTCAGAGGAAAAACTGCCTAATGCGCAATACGTGCCGCACAACATACACGCTGAATGAGAAGAGTGAAATCATATTGAATAATTTCCTGCCCACTGAATCCTGTCCATCCCACACGAAGAGCAACAGAGGGGGAAAAAAAAAAAAAACCATAAGCAGCAGCTCATGTACTTACTATAACATTAATTGAACATGCTTGACCATAAACAATTCATTGCAGTATTCCACAATTTATGAATGGTTAACTTGACAAAGATAATGTTCCTTTATTATAGTGCATAGTATGTGATATTTCAAAGACTGAAGAAAAGAGGATTAGACACCTTCTTCCGTAGCACACGGATTAACAAATCTCATGGAGCTAATGAATCATAGACATAATGTTTCCTGTTGGTGTTGTCTGAAACAGTTTTAATAGTACATAAAACTGGTACATCAGGAAGGGAAAGCATCTTTTAAAGAAATTAAGATGTCATGATGTTGGGAGCAAATCTGCCATTCCCCTGAACATCAACAGCAGATGGATTAACCACTCACCCTACATCTAAAACAAAACTCAATACAACATTCATGTGCCCTCAGTGGTTAAAAGATTCTGAAAACACAAAGAATAAGAACAGAAGAAAGCAACTACTGGATATAATGAAATCTTAGGATACTAAGTTTAGCAGCTCTTCAGAGCCAAAAAATAAAAATTTGTTGTAATAGTTAAAACACCTTCTGAAATCCTGAATTCCAATTCTAAAAATGTTATAGATTGGAAATAGATTTTGATAAATTTACTAGTGGAATGATACTTTCAGAAACGCAATAAAAGTGACTTAAGTTCTGTCAGATTTAAATATTTATTTTACATTTTGCTGTTCATTAATTTAACAGAACTTAAGGGTAGCAAATGACTGATGTCTTTTGCTATAAAATGCACAATAATTTTCTCTGTGCGCTCTGAATAATCTGGTTTTAATAAGCGTGATCATAAGAATGCTTTCTAAGTTTCTATTCTGGCCTAAATGCTTATCCTAAAAATTATTCAACATATGACAATTGTTGTGGAGAAGACAGTTTTTTTTAAAAGCATTTTACTCTACTCTGTTGAAAAACAAAACAAAAAACCACATCCCAAAATCCAGCCACAACCGAGTCAAAAAACCCCACAGATTTTATTTAAAGAAAAAGCAGATGATACAAGGTTAATGACTGCATAATTTTTTGAGATCTGCAATTTCCCCAAGTTTACTTAACAGGGTCAAAGTAGGACAACAAATGAGACGATCCAAGCAGAAAGAAGAGAACCTACCAGTATCTGCCTTGGCCCCCATAGCTTGCACGGAAGCCATAGTGTGAACAATGACACCTTTGGGAAACTCTGCCCATGTTGTTGGTTTGCCATCCACTGTAATAATGTGTCGCAGCAGTGGAACTTGAGAAATAACTTCCTGTGGAAATGAACATGTGTTCAGAAATCAAACTTGAGGTTTGTGCCAACAAGAAGGAAGGGAGAAAAAAAAAACAAAAACAAACAATCTATCTACTTTATACATTAAAAAAAAAAAAAAGCATAGACATAAAATATCTGAGGATTCATTTGTCTAGCTCAAACAGCTTTAAACTTTCCACATTTTAATTTGCAGGACTAACTGAACTTTCCACTTACAAGTCCAAAAACTTTTCCAGCCGTTTACTGATCTGGGTCTTATTTCAAGAAAAGTCTACAGATAAGACTCCAAAGATTTGTAGAGACAACTGACTTTCCACTCCTATAGAACACTGAGAAGAAAAAGTCCTGGGCAGCAGGTGACACTGAGCTTACAATAATTCTTATGTTGCTCCTTGATTACTATGCTATTTAAAATAAGCAAAAGCTAGCAAAAATAAAGAAAATTATTAGTTAAGCACTAGTTGAGCATTTCAAACAAAATGTCAGTTCTAAAACAATTATCAGTGTTGTAGTGGAAAAAGAGATTATTATAATCTCTAGCAAAAGAAATTAATTCTCTTGCTGCAAGCTGAAACAAATGTGCATTGTACATATACTGTCATTCTAGTAACTTTAAAAAAAATAAGGTTTGTGAAATTCTCATTCAAAATTCAGCAATAGCACATAGTTTTTAATTAAAACAATTCTCTTATGTGAAATGTCTTGTTCTCCCAAAACACATAATGATGAAACTCATGCAGATGAGTTGTCCTACTTGTGTATTCGATCTGGGTCAGTAAGTAAAAAAATTTTTTTTAATTGTTCTCAATGTTTCATAAGCTTTCCCCTGCACTGGAAAACAGCTCTAAATGTTTGAGCACCTGCCTTTAGATTTAAGAGCCATTCTCTGCTGGGAAAACATCCAACAATAAATCAAGAGGATAATCACATTTAGCTATTCATATACAGTTCATATGCTGTTCTGTTCTTCCCATTTGTTTAAACTGTTAAATTTATAGGCATTAAATCCACCTAGAAATAACAGTTTCTTGTAAAGGTGTTGTTCCAGGCAGCACTGCAGCTCTTCAAAAGTGCAAATTGCTCATCCTCATCCTCCAAAGTCACTGAGGAACCTAAATACCACCGAAGGCTAACTATGTTTTTTTCTGTACATGGAGATACATAAATCTTATTCTAAAAATGTCTGTCCTATCAAAAGGCAATAAATCATTGCTGTGTACAAGGGAACCCAGCTTTTTAACATAATGAACATATACATCGGGAAGAGATGGACAAAGAACAGTTTTCTGACCTTCAGTTTTGTTTGCAAAAGTTCTTTACTAGTAATGATGGTCGTCACCTCCGTTTCATTTAGCCCATGTACTATTGCTGGGCCTCCCAGAGTAGCATACAGAGTAACAACTGGAACAGAAAATGGGGGGAAAAAAAAATGGTGAATCTCTATTTTACAGTTTCAAGTATAGTTTACAATAAATGGCCGAGATTAACCTATTCTAAGTTAGGCAAAACAGTAAAAGTACTTAACTAATATGACGGTGGTACAGTTTTGTGCTTTAAAAAAATATATATTACATGGATTTAAATACAGCATAATTGTTGTATTTAATTAAACAATCATTGTTTATGCAACTGTTTACTACTTTTCAACCATTTTTCAAGGTCTAACCAGAGATACCAAAATCACATTACCCTGTGTAATTCTCTTCTAGATCTACTCTTGCACCTTCATGGCTTTTACCATTTTAAAAGCAGGCATCTGTTCTCATTTTAATACTGTTTAACAGTCGTCTTGTACACAGGAAAGAAACAGCTGTCATTTACCTGACTTTTCAGAACTCACATGCTCTGTTACTAGCTTTTTACAATCAACCGCTAATAAGAAATTGTAACATTCTAATGCATGTCATCAGCAGATTAAGTCTCACACTGCATAATAAATCTGTGACTATCATATTCTCCCATCTATTTAAAATAACACAATAAACATTTAGTCATCACAATCATTAAGACATCATTGAACTGACATCATGAGAATACAGATCAGCAAAGAAAGAACATATTTAGGAAACTGACTATTAGAAACACTGTTTCCTGTATTTAAGGACAGTTCCTTATCGACAGTGTTAAATCACAATTATTTCATATTAAAAATTTAAAAATCATATTTAATTTCTTGCCACTTTTATGGGAACTACATGAGAAAATACAGGAAGAGACTGGGGAAGAAAAAGGTGTTTCAAAAAGGTAGAGAGGTATTGCTCTCAAAAAAATTGTAATTGCCTACATTCCAAGCAGAACGCTAAACAGGAGCATCTCAGAAAAGCTGTAAGGTCAATCAACACAATCACTCGTAATTGCAACATCAGTGCTGTAAATTTTGTTCGTATTAGGTATTTAAATGTCTTCTTTATTTTAATCTGGAGTTAGCTGAATATTTATACAACTTAATTATTAAAACAAGACACCCCATTGTACATTATAGGGTTGTAACTATACCACGTTCACTACAGCAAGAATAAAAAAATAAAAATAACTAATAATCTAACTCTGTTGTATTCTGAGACTTGAAATTCAGGGAATTACTAACCCAGTGCAGCACACTAAAGAAGAACTCAAAAGTAGTTTTCTTACACACAAAAGTAAATAGTTGACCTCTACTTACTTTTTCCTTGTTAAAACAGCCCATCATAGTTCAGAACTGTTGCAGGGCAAATGCACATGCACTGTGTTTTCTTTAATTTGGTGGGAGCAAAGTCCAGAAGAGTGCCTCTACTAGTTCCCACGAGCTCTCTCTACTTACTGCAGTGACCCCTGTTATATAAACATCTCGCAGAAATTCAGTTTCCCCAAGCTAACAAGCACAACCGAGACAACACACCAGCCAGGAAGTATAATCTCTGAAACAGCCATTTATTTAGTTAATTACTCATCTACAAATAAGTACCTCAAGGACAACTCAGATCTATATGACAGAGCCAAAGAGAAAGAGAGAGACAGCACTTATTTAATGGTATGCTGATGTCACAGAGAGAAAAAAACTGACCAATGACTCTGATCTGTGAAATTCTCACTAAATTGGCACCTAAAACTTCCTCAGGCAAATGTGGAAGTTTAGGTAATTTTTTTCTCTCCTTTTTCTCTTGAAGACATACCGAGAAGGGATTATCATTAGTGTTTATTTTTACATATGCAACAGTACAAATATATAAGCAAAAGCGAGTCTTTGATATCTGGATTTCTGCTAGGAATACTGCTCTAAAAGTCTGACAAAAAGAAAAATCTCAACACTACCAAAATCTTCAGCTAATACAAGAACAAAGCCTTGCCCTCAAGAAACCAACAGAACTTTTGCCATTTATTTCAATGTAACCAAAATGTTAAACTGAGTACTTAATTTCAGCATCCATCATACATAAAAAATAAAAAGCAAAATATACCTTTAAAGGCTTCAGCCAAATCAGTTCTGACAAAACCACTTCTACTCAAGCTTCAGGAAGGTACGATAGAAAAATGAAACACAACCTTTCCTATTTATTTCATTATTTGATTATACACTCAGGTGTTTTATCTGTCCGCTCTGGTGAAGAGATCTTCACACAGATGAAGAGGAGATACTTTGGAAAAAAAAAAAAAAAAAATCTGTTTTCATGTTAGTACTTTTTTTCCTCCATTTTTGAACTAACAATCCACTCTACCTCCTGCAAACACAAGACTTAAACAGCTTCAACAATGTAAAATTTACAATCAAGCAAGTATTTCTAATCATAATACCACTTGTTTGTGCGAGTAATCCGTAGCATAAAAATTACTTTCCCCATTTTAATTCTGTAGTATGAAAGTCATTCTCTCCAACACTAGATATGAAGCAGATAAACCTGCTCTCTTGGCATCAGTTCTGGGCATGCACCATCAGATTCAATACATTTCACATTCAGAAATAATGTCACAACACTACCACAGCCGTTAGCTGCTGTGAAACTTGTAAACTGAAAAATGCTACTATAAGTCATCTAGCAATATCTGGCCACCCTGCTTCTTCAACATCATCTGAATGTTATAATTCATTCAGCAAACTGGCTACGTGAATACTGCATGATAATATCATTATCTGCCAACACACAAGTCAGCCAAGTTCACGTAAGATGACACACAGCTTAGATACTAAATACCACGTCAGACAGTGTGCCGAAGCACGTCTCAAAAAGGGAATTTAAAACATTAATCCAACAAAACCAAAAAACCCCATGCATACCATTCTACACACGACATCCATCCACTAACTCTTTTTTTTTTTTTTTTCCTCAAATCACAAAATCTTCCTAGCATTTGTAAGTGTACTTCACTTCCAAAGAAAAAATAACTGATACAAGCCTTTGCATTTTATTCTCAGAATAGTCACTAGGAATCTAATAGATCCCAAAAGTGATAAAAGGGAACTGACATGGTGTATTATGAGACATGTAATTTAAAAGCAACACAGGTATCTTGTTTGAGAACAGCCTGTGCAGATCTCTGCTCTGGCAGGCAAGTTAGCAGCAGTTACTCAGTGAAGAAAGGACCAAAATACCACAGAATTTAGGTTGGAAGGCACCTGGGAAGATCACCTGCACTAAACAGTTCATTAGAGCAGAGCGCTCAGGGCCATGGCCAGTCCAGTTCTAAGTATCTCCAAGGATGGAGATTTCACAACCATTCTAGGCTCTTGTTCTGGTATTTAACCACCCTCACAATGAAGGCGTTTGTCCTAATATCTAATCAAATTTTCCTGTGTTTCAACTTGTGCCTGTTGCCTCCAGTCTTATCCAAACACACCTTTGAGCAGAGTCTGGCTTCATCCTCTTTGTACGCTTGCTTTAGATGATTTATAGACAGCAACAAGATCTCACCTCACTCATCTTAATGCTGAACACACCCCACTCTATCAGCCTCTCCTATGTCACGCTCTCCAACCCTTTCAGCATTCTGGCAGCCCTTCAATGGACTCACTCCAGTATATCAAGGTCTTTTTTTTTCTACTGGGAAGCCCAAAACTGGGCACAGTACTCCAAGATGTGTACTCACTAGCATACAAATGGAGGAGAAGGACCACTTCCCTAGACCTGCCTGCTATGCTCCTGTTACGACCACTCAGGATGCTGTTAGCCTTCACTGCAAGAAGGCACTGCGTTCTCATGGTTGACTCATTACCCACCAGGACCCCCAGGTCCTTTTCTGCAAAGCTGCTCTCTATCCAGTTGTCCCCCAGCCTGTATCAGTGCATTAGGTTGTTTTAGCATACACACAGGAATTTATAATTGCCTTCATGAGGTTCCCAACAGCCCACTTTTCCAGCTGACAGGCCCCTCTGAACATCAGCTCTGCCCTGCAGTGTACTGGCTGCCCCTACCAATTTGCTATGGGCTGCAACCTGCTGTGTCTACGCTCTGTCCCATCATCCAGGTCCTCAATAAAGACATTAAACAGTATCAGACTCAGTATTAAACCTTGAGGGCTGGCAGCTAACTTGGTCCTGCTGATCACAATCCTTTCAGCCAAACAGACCAATGAGTTTTCCGTCCATCTTACCAGCTACTTATCCAGTCTCTAAATAGTCTGGATGTACAGACACTACAGGAGACCCTGTCAAAGGCCTTGCTCAGGTCACAGGATACAACATCCACTCTCTCCTTGTCCATAGAGCCAGTCATCATACAAGGCAAGCAGGCCAATTTTGAAATGGTATGTGCTAGGACAGTACATCTTGTAACCAACTTCACCCTTAAAACTGAGGGAATAACACAGTGTAAGGGCATACACAAAATAACCACATAGACTCACAGTAAAGATTTATTTAAAAGAAAACTGCCATATATTAATGAATGTATGGTTTCTCAAACTGAAATAGACTCGTGCTTTGAGCAGAGAAGGACCAATTTTCTTGTTAGGCTTGCTTCCAAAAATCTGAAAAAAAGTCTACGTGATATACAGCTTCTGAATCTTGGGACTGTCCTCTGCTAGGGCAAGAGTTGGACTCGATGATCCTTGTGGGTCCCTTCCAACTCACAACATTCTATGATTCTATGATTCAGTATAGGTAGACAGTAAATCAGGAATTTCTGCACATCTGGCTTTTACAGCCCATCTCTTACTGAAGTAAGGTAAATGCGGTAGAGGAGAGAAGAGGCCAAAGCTTGTGAGGGACGGCAGCTTTCAGAGTGGCCTGTGGGAAAATAAGCAATGTCTACACTGAGAACATCACAGAACCCAGCCAGGCTGGGCTTACATTTAGGTGAATGACATATTGAGGAGTGATGATGAAACAGACATTTGAAAACAATTCCCATACCAAGTTGAGATCAGCACTCAATAGCTGTTTCTCAACAAGAAAAATGGGCCTAGAGCTCCTACGCATATCCTTGTGCCTGGGCTCAGGCTGGGTTAAGGTATACAGCAGGCTTCCCACCGTGGCAGAGATCACCTCGGACACAGTTGCAGCTCTCTACATGACTCGAGTGAAAGGGGAACAGACTTGGCTTTGCATTTGTCTCTGCCCTGTGCTGAGAAGCTGTGCAAGGACACCTCCAGCCAGTCTGTCCTACTCTGTCACTTCTCAAAGGCACCAACAACACAGCCTGCAACTGCGCTGTGTACACATCCTGCCAAGAAGGCACCTTCTCCTCCTTGACCAGACTCAGCTCTGCTCCAACACAGTTAGTGGTCTCCACAATAAAACAGCAGAAGACTAAAGGATAAATAACTAGAAGTTACAGAATGGGACTAAGACTGTCATTTGGACAGAAGAGCCCAAAAGACACTTCTCTTACGGTCACTCCATGAGAAAATCAGGAGTATCGACCAGGTCAGAGAACCTAGTCTCAGACCACTGCCAGAGTTAAGGATCCAGCTAGTGTATGACTAAACCAGGTACTATGAATGAGACTGACTTTAAATAGCTCACCAAAACTAAACACAGTTTTAAAGTTTCTGAAGTAATAACTCGGACTCAAGCTTGTCCCTCAGCATAGTCTCAAATCAGCATTCAGGTTAAATTAGTATGTATGAAATGACATGCAGTGGACTACGAGAAAGTCAAGAGGTGGAGAGAAGAAATAAAAATATTAAAATATTTAAAAATATATCAGGCTCAGTCTAAGCTTTGAGTTAAGGAATTACTTTCAGTTTAGTAAAGGAGTTACTAAGCAGCTTTTTAATTTGAAAGAACTGTACAAAGTAAGTTCAGGACTTACTCATTCCTTTTCACTTTTTAGAGATAACAATACAATAAACTCTAACCAAAATCAAAATTGAAGAGCTGACAAACTATCCAGCTAAAACAGAACTTACAGGCACAGATGAAGGTTTGACATTAGCTCCTGAAACTGAGTCAATGAATTCATTGATTAATGTGATTTTTGTCTGTTTGTTTTTAGAAACTTGGGAATCTGTACTGATTTGAGATTAAAAGAAAATAAGCCTGTCACAAATTCATTGAGCAAGATATGCTTACAGAGACCATACTCCAGCTGCAAATAGATACACATTTCTCTACTCAGTACGGTAAAACACTACAAAGTGCATAGTCCCTACCTTATGCAGTATTTTTTATTTGTAGTTTTAAACACCCTGTATAAACTTTATATGAAGTTTTCTGAGTGTGTGAAGTGAAGTAAGAAAAAGATTTGTTTTCAGATTGTGTTGTAAGATCAAAAGACATAAATATTTTAGGAAAAACGCATACTTACGCTGGTAGTTGCACATAAAGCAGGCCTGTGCTGCAATCATCCACTCAGCTCTAGTCTCACAAAAGATAGCAATGTTAGTCTTTGGTCGCTGACCCAACACTGCCAAGCCATTCCCAAAATTAACAGCTTTAATGTATACATCTTCGTATGAAAGCCAGGTGTACTTGCCAAGGATGACCTAATAAGAATAATAAATTCAATTCAGAAAACAAAAATCCTTAACACACGCTCTAGTACACCTTTATCCACATGAAGAAACCACAGGTATTTGAAATAAAAGTCGCTTAAATTCTAAAAGCAGTTTATTCCAGATAACAAAAACTACAGGGACTATGGAAGTTCTAACACAAATACTGCAATATCTCCACACATTTTATCACCTCGGTTTCTGTTTTCAGACTAGGAAAGCACACAATTCCCACTGTATTTTGTAGGTTCAGAAGCCCTCCGAAAGGCTGTGGTTATCTGATCCATATGCCTTTACATTTTTACAAAGGCTTGGTTTATTTTATATAAAGGGTGACAAGCACTAGCTAGTACAATACACACTCTGTATTTGATTTCTTGGCTATCTGGGCTACAATTCTCCTACACAAATATGAGATACTTAGGTGTTCATTCTCAAAAAAAGGGGTGGGGAGGATGGACAGACCAGAATCCAGGAAGCTGTGTATTAACAGGTCCTCAGTCAGAAATTGTGAAACCCCCTTCCCTTTGTTTGTTCCAAAACAAATATCTGGAGGAAGAGGAGCAATCTTTTTGCCCTTTGTCACTGCTAAACAAACGTGGGTCAGAAGACTGGACTGGAAATTACTGACAAATCTCAGTACTGAAAAGTCTTGTGGAAAAAGTTAAGCAATCTAATTTTCTTCTATACAGGAAAGCTGATGCACACTAAAAACTGGATTTGAATTCACATTTCACTACTTGTTGTAAATTTCTATGTGTGCACTTACACCTTGCAGTACCATTTTCTCACTGAGTGATAGGTTATTTCTTTGACGACATCCTAGAAATTTTAGTATACAGATACAGTACAAAGAAGATGTTTCACACTGAAAAAATCAGACTCAAATTATTATACTTTACCTGTCTAGTTATACAAGCACCTTGACAATTCTGAAAACTAATTCCTATTAGTCAAGTATTCTGGATACTTCCTTTGGCTATCTAGCATTAGTAATAAATGCAAGCAAACAATTAAAAGAAGGAAAAAAAAAAGGTAGAAAAGCTAATTTCTCCCTCCTCCATTTATTTGATTTTCCAGATTTCATTTATCAACTTTAACTAAATTTCAAACTTGCTGTAAAATCTAACAAAATTTTGGCACAAAACTACATTTCCAATGAGTCTGTATTTATACATTTACTTCCTTAATAAGATAAATTTGAAAATCTCTCTGAAATTCTAATGGAAAAACAAAATCTAATAGATTTCTTTTATCAAAACACTTTTTCAAACTGCTGAAGTTTACTACTGAGTAAATGAACTGTACCTACTACAGCCTTATTGGATATTGCTCATCAACCTACTCGTTTAGCAGGACAAACCTTTCTTAACTCTTACCTGGTCTCACAGCTACAGCCCCCCAGGGAGAAGGACCCAGGAGTTCCCTTCCATTTCGATACACCAAGATATTTCTAGTGTGGAAAACTTCTACTGCTTCCAAATAAAATACTGCACCTCTTCCTGCCCATCCAAATTTCAGTAATCTGTAATTTTAATTCCAATTTGGGACATTTTTCCCCCAAATGCAGTATTTTTTGGCAGACTTGGAAATTCTTGACAAGCTCATCAGTTGAAAACAATTTACAGAAATGAATCAGGCAACACCCTTTCCAACATTACACTCTACCTACAGCATGGCCTCAGGGATGCTGCTCTCAAATAATTAGGCCAAGAAATACAAGCAGATTCTTGTTACTGTTTCTGGTAAGTTTGCCAATCCATAAATGAACAGGTTTTGGTAATTTCCACCATTCACTATGTAACTCACTAAAGTTGAAATAATAAATAATTAAAGGGGCAAAAGTGGATCTTTTTGAATAACACTTTTAATTCTGATTTTCTCCCTTTTTTAATTCTCTTAAATAATTTATCCTCATTGTTTAGAAGTAGTGAAATAAAGCCTTACTGTTTTTTTCCTTTCTTAAGAGGTTATGAACCCCACAGAAAAGTAGTATAGCACTGTTAGTTACAGTTATTTTTCTTTATATATAGAAATATATTTCTGAAGAAAACTAATGTGTGAAAACAGATGAGAAGACCTTTTAAAATGCAGCTATTTAGAATTTGACTTTTCCCACAGGCTTCCATATATTTAAATTCCCATGTTCCCTTCCTCCCCATGGCCAGCATTTCTTCTCTATTCCCTCCCTATGATATACTAATATACTGCTTCTCTGTATGTCCCTTTCTTCTGCATTTCTCTATATGCTTCTTTTCCAGGACACAGAGCAGGTTATGGTTTTTCTCATCCTTCCTTATGTTCGAGTATGTCTCCAAATCTATCTCCCTTCTTGGCCCTTCCCTCAGTAGCTTTTGCTATTATTTTCCAATGTACGGTTGCTACTGTAAACAGCTGTTAAGACTGATGGTAAGTGCCGTAATCTTTTAAACATTCACATATGTTTAATTTTACAACTTTCAGAACTTATTTCTGCTAGATAACTACTTACATATATAAAGAAAGTAACTGTCCAAGAGTTTGCAAGAGAATGGCCGAAGAAGTCAAGATTATTGAGAACTGATTAAACACACATAAAACCAAACACTAAATCAACAGATAGCAGCTCTGAATATCTGCTTCAAAATAGTACATTAAATAGAAAACTAGTGCCCTCTAGTGCATCTGCTTTTAAACATACTTACACTGCAAGTTATTAAAAATATTTGAGTCATCTATTTAATGCATTGGAAAATATTATTAAATATCAGTACTGTATTAATATTCGGAAATCCAGCAAAGTATAGAGATGAAATACTCACTGCACAGTGAACATTTCTTTAATCTAGATTTTACTCAAATTATTCAAATTTTATTATTCAAATTTTTAGTGTGAAGGTGTCATAAAACGTTCTCAAAAAAGCTGCAGGCACATGTAGAGTCATTAAACTTCAGTTACTTTTTAAGGTCTTCCTAAAAGTAGCTTATAAGGCTCAAAGAACCTTGACTACAATTCGAAAATTGGTGATCATGAGTTAAATATATTCTCTTGTAGAAAATATATTAAAAATATTACAAAGGAGGTTATCCAAAACGTCCATTTTTGACCTTTTTTGCAAGGAAACGTGGATTGCAGCTGAACACTTCTCAAAAACCCCACCCTAAAATATTACTTACATAGCACCCTATGTTTTTCAACATCATAAGCTGCTCTTTTACGACTCAATGACTTGGCATGGCAAGAACCTTCCTGTAACTTCACAGTAAGTTTCCATATCATCTATAATGAGTAACATTCTGAATGTGCTTGCTCACATGCTTATTGTTTCATCTGAGTCCCACGGGCTTTAGATGCATCACTTTCCCTTACCAAAGTAGTGTTTAGTTTTCCCCACTATGTCTTATTTGTTATGTTTCCATTAATTCTGTTCTTGGTTACTAACTCTTTTTAAAATACAACAAACCAACCAAACACCACCTCCCCCCTCCTCCAAGAAAAAAAAAACCAAAAACCAACAGAAGAACACACAAACAAACAAAGCAAAATCCACATACCAAGATATATAAAAGTAAGCACATGATAATATAATCAGTAACTAAGATGATATAAAATAATCAACCAGCAGAATAAAGTTCATTGTTTGGGCATCATAAAATTTAAGATGTGTTTAAACTAATTAATTTTTCCATATAGTTACATCTTAATCTCTAAATTTTTTTCTACATTAATTTATCCTAATTTAAACACATACTTTATGAAATTAATATTAGGCATGCTCTCCAATTCATGTATTAAAGGACACTACAGAAGAAAACAGGAAAACTAACTTCATATTATAAACTATATTATATTATAACTACACATATGATAAAATGCAAAAAAGTAAGCAGAAGCAAGTATTTGTATTTTAGTAACATCCGTTAATTTCTGCTACTCTAGCAAATACACAGGAATAAATCTTTTTAACAATATAAAAATTCAAGAAATTACAGATTATCTGGGATATCACTGCTCTCAGAATAAATAAATTTACTATCTTATCTTAAAGATGTTAAATATCTAGCTTTAAATAATTTTAGCTAGAAGTGTGAGCACACTTAATTCTCCTAAGCATTAGAAGCTTTATATTTTACTTTTTTGAGATATATATTTACCCATTAATTAATGAATCATTAATTAAGCTAATCTAGCCCATTGTAATTTCCAGAGATACATCTTCCAATAGGTAATGCACTTCAGTACACAGACCCATGATCTACTTTCAGATCTGCCCCTGACTTGCAGATAACCTCAAAGAAATAAATCAATCATTCCCACCACCGTGTTTAAATTCTGAAAGGGAAAAAAATAATTAACAAGTCTTGCAACTCCCGTAAGGCATAGAAATTATATGCACTATATCTAAGAATTAAAATTGTCATGCACCTTTTCAAAAAGTTGCACCAAATAAACCTCAACAAGTTGCCTTTACTAAAGGGAACCACGCAATAAAAAGATGTGTTATGAAAGACAAAAACCAAAGGAAAAGAACCCTGACATTCAGAATCAACAAGCTATCTTGTGAAATTTTCCACTTTTCCTTGCTTTGCTAAAACATGTTAGGAGGTATTAAGAAACACTGTATTCCTTAATGGAAAAAAAAAATTAAAGTACAACTTGCTAATGCCACAACTTGGAACAGAATACGATGAGGGCAAGTATGGCAATCGACCATAATGAACTGTTGTGTCAAGCTTAGACAAAATTACTTTAGGTAATTTCTAAGTCTAAATACTTAGAAACACGTAACTTAAGTAGGTCAACACCAACATTCTTCAGCTTTCCAATATTCAGACGACTTTGCTTGCATAATGGAAAAGGCTAAAACGCCTAAGTTCTTAAGCCTTACATTACTAATTATGTTTTAAAAAATGTGCACAAATAATGGGCAGCCAAAATTCCGATTTGTGCTCAGAAGCCCACTTTGTACAACATGAACTTTCCATTTCTTTGTTGGGCAATGAGGCAGCAAAATGTGCATCAAGAAAGATTCTATGTACCTGTTTCTCCCAGCATTTCCTTCATACTGAAAAATGAACTCCATAGCTGGGAGGAAGTTTCATTAACAATTAAAGCTTCTATAAACACTTTAGCAGAACTAAACTGTGCCATGAATTGCGATATTAACCAAATGCTTTAAACATTATATTCCTATATCAGAATTAAAATTAGCAGTATTTAAGGAATCCTTTATCATAGGAGGAGATAAATTTTTCTTCTGCAGGAAAACGAATCTTCACTAAAAATTGTCTTTATAGTGTGTAGTTAACAACTACTAATAAAGAAGTGCAGACCTTTAACACATATCAGCACATATAAGCGTATCTTATTAATGGTATCTTGACTCACTTTTCCAGGCAAAACTGCGTTTTTCATACCCCTGAACAAATACAAAGCAGCAACTGACAATATAGGCCTGAACTTAAGACTATAAAAGGCAGTCCCTTGAAACAACAGTTTTATATTGAAACTACATCTCTCACACACACCTTGATTACAGACTAGCAGAAAAGTAGTTCATAAAGGAGATAGAAAGAAAAAAGAAAAAAAAAAGACAGCTCTTCCAATTAAAGTCTGCCCAATCCTTTTCCAAACAAAAATTTCATTTAAGCCTTGAATTCACAGGGTACAACAGTGAATCCTTAAGTTACAATGAAGTTTACTGGAATGGCATATCTGAGTATAGGTATCTAGTAACTTTTCTATATTTATCTGATCACAGTTCAGAATAACACAAAAGGAGAGATTTTTTTTAAATTCCCTTAAAAGTAAAACTTTAAAGCCAGCTACATCAACAGCTAAACATTAAAAACAAATACCTAAAACACATTTGCATTTTTTTTTCGTATTTATCTGATCATAGTTCAGAATAACACAAAGGGAGAGTTTGTTTTTTTTTAATTCCCTTAAAAGTAAAACTTTAAAGCCAGCTACATCAACAGCTAAACATTAAAAACAAATACCTAAAACACATTTGCATTTTTTTTTCTTTCTCTGAAACCATTTAAAAAAAAAATATATCTATGTAAGGATGCAAAAAGAAGGTTCCAATTCAATTTAAATACTGAGTAATGAAAGGTCAGGAATTGGAGAATTTAACTCTTTTCATGACTACTTAATCTAAGCAGAGAAACTTATTTTTCTCCCCGATTTGCTTTACTGGACTAGAAAGTAAACACACTTTGAAAAACTTCTTGAAGGCAGACTGCAAAAAGACATACCTTTTTAAAAACTTTTCCTGATGGCTGGATTTCATCTTCCTCTTTTAGGATTTCACGTGTTCCCAAGAGCTTTTTGTCCTTAAATTTAGTTTTAGCATATTTAAAAACTTTGTCAAGTGTATCACACCCAGGATATAAAACTGAAGCTAAACAATGTAGACTGTTAACAGATCTGTATGCACTGCCAGGCTTGTTATTCACAGGTTTAGCTTTCACCTGCTTGGCTTTTGCTATAGCCTGTCTTGATCCTGAAAATAAGTACCACGGAATGTACGTTACAAAGGAGTACACCAAGACTATAAAGTTTATAAACTGTAGAAGAACAGGGTTGATGTCATGCTTCAACTTCATTTTGGCAGCTTTTGAAGTTCACAAGGAAGAGTTCGGAAACATGTATCAGTTAGACAGGAATCCAAAAAGATCTGAAAAGAGAAGAGAAAATCTAAGTGATAACTCTACTGCTGTTGGCAAGGGGGTTATTTTCAAATATATTATTGCAATCCATAACAAAGTAGGTCTTTTTATGCAGGAATTAGGCTAAAAGTCTTAATCCCCACCACAAACGAAACAAGACACCAACACACAAGGAAAAACTCTTCAATTCCCATTAACAGATTGCAGTACTTAATAATACTTTTATTTCTTTGGACACTACACAATGCAAACACAGAACCTAAGGAATTCGGGATCTGGGTTTTTAATTAAATGACATCTGAATGGCATGTATTCATCTGAAAATGTTATGTGATTGTATAATTTAAAAGATTCTCTCCAAACACATGAGAATACCTACATGTGTATCTTCACTAGCAATCTCCATGACTTTTGACTGTAAATCATCAACCTCCACACAAGCCCTAAGAACACAAGTAATGCCACCACTCTGCACCTGGGAATCCTGATCACTAAGTTTGTTGAAATGCTTTCCAAACATCATTCAGACTGGGACACCAACATAGGAGAAGGGAAACGGAAACCTTCCCCCATGAAGGCCCTGTACGTGACAGAACTTTGCTGGTTCTTTTATTCCTTCGAGGCTTTCCATCAGTCAGTCCTACAATTTCAGTCTCAGTACCAGTACGCAATGGACACAGTTGTTATATAAATAAATAGACAGTAAGTTAACTAAGATTTAGTAAATATTGGAAAATGACTTAGAAATATCCACCAAATCCTACAAACAGCACTACGAAGAGATGTGTAACTCTTCCTAGGGTCCCTAACAATGCCAAGATATGCACTTTGACTTGTTTTAAAGCATCATTTATCATATCTAAAGAACACAACGATGTAACTTCCTAACATATTCTGCTGTTGAAGCAAGAAATTATGCCATCTATCTCCAAGATAAAAAAAAAAAAATCAAGAAAATAATTAAAATCATTATGGGAAACAGGGACACTTCTTGCAACAGTTGAAGAATTTCTGCAGTGGTGAACGAGCTACCAGGTACAAAAATGAGTGTTTTGCACATAAAAGGAAAATGAACTATAAATACACTCGCTCATTTAGCTTTTCAAATGTATTGACACAACTGTATTAAAAGCAATACCATAAATCAAACAACTAATAATGATGTGTACGTAGGATGCAAACTTTGGTAACCTTTCTAAATTTAGTAAGTTTTCATTCGTAAGATACAGTGGCAATACTATAATTATTCTTTGCTGATACCTTATATTCATTGACTCTTTGAAAACCTTAATCAAAATAAATTTTAGTTGAAAAAGTAATGTTTAAATCATGTAAGATCCTTCAGTAGTAATGGAAAGAAATCCTACTTCATGAATCTTAGATTTGTAGATCCTTTTGGAAACAGATCAATCCAATAGCCTTCATTTGTAGGATGAGGTTCATTCCATCTTTCTCTAAACTATACAATTTCTTAAAACATCAAGCAAAAATATTTCACCATCAACTTCTGCCCTAACAAGCTACTGTAACCTCACCGTTAACACTGCATTGCTACAGGCAGTTTGAAGGAACCAAGCAACATCGAGGGCTATTTTGCAAAGCACCCAGAGCCACATATTCAACTAAAGCATAGGAGCTCTTCACAGTAGCGACTTACTGGATCAAACAGCAGAGGGAAAAAGGGATTTAAACCCCCCCCAAAAAATATGTAAGTTAATATATTTTTATTTTCAGATCAAAGGCAAAAAAAGATGACAAATTAAAAAAAAACTTCAATAGGTTAAAGGGCAAATTCAGTAATCGTCTGAAGAGACTTATGTTCTTAGGCTGTCACTGAAAGATACTTAATGGGAATAATCATGTGCCAGCCAGCAAGCTACTGCAGTCCAAAAAAATTACAGTGTTGTTGATAGCAGCATAGAACATGATGTTTTAAAGCTGAATCCAGAGTTCACACAACAAAAAGTTTACCCATTTTTCAAATAGTTTTATGTTGTACTATAATTTTGTACCGCCCAATTCAGGGGGGGGCACACTTTTTTTCTCCTTATAAAGCTGGAGAACATCTCTGTGCCTACAAAATAGAAACAGAATTTAACCAAACATGTTAGAAGCAAAAATTAAGGCAACTGATTTAATACCTTTTGGAAAATTGTTCTTCAAAGAAATTCCCTGTCTGACTAACAATTAAGCTTGTCCAAAAATACTCCCTCTGGGTTTCATACCTTACCCTGGTTAGAGAGGCATCGAGCCCTTCTAGAATAGCAGCTTCCCTTTTGATTTTGCAGTTATCCCAACAGCTTTTTTCCTACCTCAGAAGAAGAGAGGAACCTTTCCCACCATTTCTAAATAACCATGCCAAGGTCTCATGTCAAGCTCTCTCCTCTGGCTTACCTGAAGATTTGCACATAACCCAAAAACCTGGAAATGTTTGCCTTTAATTGCAAATCATAAATTGTACTATGCCCACAATTTCATAAAGGCTACATCGCAAGAGAAGGTCTAAGGAACACTCCAATAGGACAGGCTAAGAGGAAATATTTTGGCATGTCAGCCTGGTTCAGAAAAGTACACATCCTGCTCTAGAACTCTATTCTGATGTACATCTGTTACCATAAGTAAATTGCAAACTATTTCAGTTTATGCTTCAGTAAAGCAAGGCTGTTACAAGTCATCTATTTCAAACAGTTTCTTTTAAAAATTAACACTTACAAATATTTTTTTCCCCACTTAAAATGCAATTTTTCAAGGATAAAAAAGTATCTTTCACAAATGCAGTTTCTTGCCTTAAAGGCCAAATAAGACCCCATTTTTCTTTCTTTAAAATCTTTTAACTAGGAGATAGCAAACTCTAGCGAGAGAGTGTGCTCCTGTGCCAGTCTCTTAACAATTTGGCAATCAATTTCAGACTGTATTTACAGAGCATCTATGCTTCTAACTAATTGTAATCATAATTAGAATTGTAATTACCATTGTAATTGGGAGTGGGAAAAGCGAAGTCCCTTTTTGAACAAGCAAGAAAAATTTATTCTAGTATTCTCATTAGAAGGGCAGGTTCCAATATCTTTGTAGGGTGATGGTTCTAAAGAGAGACAAGCTGCAACACAAAGGAAGTTTCTTGGTGGCAATGTAAAAGCTCCACCTCTTTCCTTGTAGAACTGAAGAACGCAAGATGCATTTATCTCATCATTTCATCTATTTGTTTGCCATGTTGTCAAGGAGAAAAATTCCAGATAAGCATCAAAGGAGGTGCTTTTCTGCAGTTTAAAATGCCATCATCCAACAGATTAATCATTGTCATTGCCAGCAGAAGAACATCAAAGTCAGCTAAATGGATCACTAAGCACCCAATAAAAAAGCAAAGACATTTTGATGACAATGTAGAAGCAAAACTTAACCCTAACTGGAGACTGGAGTGCTAGCAGTAAGGCAATTTTTTTTTTTTTTTTTTTTTACTGCAAGAAAAAACAAAGTAGTTGAACATGACAGTATATTTTTGGGGCTTTTTTAAATAAAAGGTCATTTAACCTACCCAAAAAAAACCAGTTCTAATGACACTGTAAAAGAAAAAGATTGTTTTCATTAAGATACAATGTTTGTACATGCATTTTTCTCTATAATAATTGCTATTTTGAACCTTTAATGCAAGGTATTTTAAAAACTCAGAATGAAAATAAATAATTAATCATCAATTTGCAGAACTAATCTGAAAAGTAAAAGTTTTAGGGAAATTTTCAAGGTTATATGACATTTGAAAGGGAGGCACTGTTTGCTGTTTAATATTCTGTCTTTAAAAAGTATTAAACAAAAAACCCTCTGAAAGACTTAGTGAAATACTACACTGGGGCATTAAAATTTCATTGAAATACAATTTGTGGTCACCTCATTAAATCTGGAAGTATATGACTGCTTTTGACTGTAAAAAGAGGGTAAGTAAACTCAACATTTTGGGGCATGGAATAGAAAGCAGAGGACAACAGGATCCTAAGCAGTTTTAGTAAGTATTAGTTAGAATATAACAATGTGAAATAGTCCACTGCCTTTACAATACTGGAATTTTGTTCTGAGGTAACTCCCGCTTAATCACCGACAAATGAAAATTCATGACACATGAAAATATTTTTAACTGAGTGGTTTGGGTCTGCAGATTAGCTGTAAACATGTACGTTCTTATAGAACATGCATCCATTCTGCTTCTTTCACATAATCCTGTCAGGGTTTGTGAGGAATCAGTTGTTCAAACTCTGAATAGTGATGCAGGAAATGTTGGCAGATTAAATCCTTGAGAAAAAAGCTGCTATTTTTGGCAAAAATACAACTTACAGAAAAACTCCAAGTGAATGTTTCTGCACACACATAACTGTTCAGTTTTCTATTTCATTATGTAGTCAAAGACAAAAGTACAAGACCACAAAGTAAAACATCATACACTTTTTCAATAGCAATGAGAAGAGGCAACCAGCACACTCGTTGGTGAGTCTGGAGAAGTAAACCAGCAGTTTTCAGGACTGATCCTGCTTAACGCGTAATCAGTGATTTGGCCTGATATATTACTTATACTAATACTGTTACACCCTTTAGTTTTAGAAGAAAACTTTTGTTAAATGAGAAAAAAAAAATCCTTAAAGGAATGTGTTCACTAATTGACCTGCTTATAATAATTACACTACAATAAAAGCATGAATAACAAGAATAAGAGACCTTATGCAACGTCTCATCGTGGCAGGGATAGGGACAAAACTCAGTTTACTCAACAGGAGGTGTCACAGGCAACTGCGTGAAATCTAAAAATGGAAAATTCCCATTAAATAAGGCAATTATAAAACACATCCTCCATTCTTTCACTTGTCTGTTATAACAAATAAATAAAACCTTTTTCTCATCTAACACAGCAATGTATCATCTCAGAGAGTCTAGGCTCACTACATCTAAGTTAAATAAAGCCTATCACAACACACAACAAAGTACTCATGGCTCGTACTCAAATACAGTATAGTCGAGGCGGCTGGAACAGTATTAGTTACATTCAGCAGCTCACACCACTTGGCTACCCAACAAACTCTTAACTCCCCAGGCTCTTTCAGTGTAACACTGGTTCTACCATGTGGGGTGGAAAAAATGTACCTATCTTTGTATATCTGTCTACACTGAGACTCCATTTCAGTCCGAGTAATAAATATTCCTGGACTCCTTTTAAAAAGACTACATAAAATAGTAATCATTACATATATTGACTCTGCTCTACTATACATCAAGGTTTCATTTATGGCCCTTTGCAGAAGTAAGTCTCACTTAAAAACCTGTGCCAGCAATTCACATTGAAAATATGCAGCAAATACAAACATTTCATATCTATTACCTGTCTACGTATTATTTACACAGCCATTCAGCTCTTAGGCTGATAATCTTTTCCAGAAAAACAATTTCAGTGGTTTGACTATTTGCTGCTTGATGTAATACCCACAGTATACACACC
Organism: Antrostomus carolinensis; assembly: GCF_000700745.2. NCBI lineage: Eukaryota > Metazoa > Chordata > Aves > Caprimulgiformes > Caprimulgidae > Antrostomus > Antrostomus carolinensis. The sequence goes on from NW_010318221.1 coordinate 56,227, forward strand.
TCGTTTCTGGACTTCCACGATCTCACATGTACTTAAACAAAAATCAAACTCAAACGCAGAGATTTCAATATACACACACACACACAAAAAAAATCAGTCAACAGTTAATAGTCGCGGAAGCGCACATTAGACTTCTCTTAACAGTGAGCCTTACAAAGAAACTGATTTGTTAGCATTCAGAAAAGCATAAAAAAGATTACTTACAGGGTTAGGCTTCATTGGACAAAACAACTGAAAATTATGAAACTGAAACCAAAATTTATTGCCCGATACCTTCATTACAAAACTAACAATCCAAGTACTCACAACAATATAACAAAGCTAATACAGAATTTTAATTGTATTAGAAATTGACCTCTACTAGTTTACATCTAGACTTAAAAAAACAATATTAACAATTCTAAGGAAGCAGATTTTTTACTACCTCTGCACTTTGCTATTAGAGCTGTGAAAACATTTCATTGCCAGCATTCAGCAAGTAAGCTCTTATTTTACAAAAATAAATTTTAAAAAATCAAATTACTATTATTAATTTATAAACACTCAGGTACCCACCTATATAAAAAGAAAAGAAAACCAAACGTACACAGAAGCAACAGCCTATGCTTCACAAGGAAACTCCCTTGACTATGAAGCAAGGTAGAGCCTGAGGTAATGAATGGTTCTGAGGAAAAAATCCGAAGTGTATAGCCACCTATGCAGAAGATCTGCTTTGCAACATGGATTTAAGACAGCTATATTTGAAAACAAATGTTCCTCACAGCTACAATAGAAGTGTTTTCACACATTTCTTGAAACGGAGAGGACAGAAATCTCAACAAGCCCTACAGAATGGTGGAAACGATGCTTCAGTCCCCAGAGAAGAGTTCATGCTCAGCATGCTTTCCCGAATTTGAAGCAACTGCAGAGTGAATGCAAGGATCCACCTCGGCTCCCAAACTCACACTCCCTGCTGCTTTCCACAGCAAGCCTCCTCACACCACCTCCCGCACCCCCAGAGCCGCTGTCCCAGGACTGCTCATGGGACCTCCGCTGCTCCCCAGGGCCCAGCTCCCTCCAAGCCATCCCAATGGTCCCCTCTGCGCCAAGCCCAGTGGTTCCCACGCACGCACAAACACAGTCCTTGATCCCTGCTCGCTTATTATCCAGCCTCTCCACGCCACCCTTTCCCAGGCTGATGCCTGGGTCTCAGCATCAATTGTAGAGCAAAGGAGACCTTCCACGTGCCTCTCAAACATCCACAAAGCCCTTCACCAGGCAGACCTGAAACCCTGTTCCAAAACGGACTGCCTCTATCGAGTCAAGTGGGAACAGATCTGCAACTCTGTCCAAAAGGACATCTGCTTGCAAGAGGGAGGAAAAAAATGCTCGGTGCACCAACCCTTCAGTTACTGGAAACAAACCCAGCAGCAGCACCTTCCTCTACAGCTCTGCCTGACCACGCAGGAATTGTTACGGTTATTAAAAAGCCTTTTCTAAAGAACGATCTAGGAGAACAGGACTGCATGGCTGTAACAGTCTGACCTACATCCTGCTACAGGTTTCATGAAATGTTTTCAAGCAGGCAGACCCAGAATATCCTTAATTCCCACATCATCTCCAGTCCTTGACTTCTTGCTCAAAGTCCTGAACAAGAGATACCGGTGTCGCCCTGAACTTTGCCACTACACATGTTATAAACTGTTATTAGCTTGCACAGAAAGAGGTACAGTGGGAAACCAAAATTACAACTTTTCTCTCAAAAGTACACAGATTTTCTGGATGTGGGTCATTTTGAACTACGTTGCTCAGATTAGCTTGGAGCCTCCACCTGTGACCCACCTCTCGAACAACCCTGGGTGAATACTCAGGCTCTTGTTGCTCTGCGGGGGATCACAGACACGCACAGGCAGACTCCTGGAGCCGCCTAAAGCCCCGCCACTCCTGCTCACACAACTCTTCCTGGGAGGCTTCAGCACAAGCAAATCCACAGCAGAACTCCAGTCCTGGCGGCAACTCAGGCACTTCTGCGCACGGGTGTGTTTCTGGAAAGTACAGGAGGGTGCACAGAGACCATTAGGAAGACACATCATGACCTGGAACAAACCAATTTCCAAGGTAAGTGTTTAACAGACTACTGGGGCAGCCAAGGTTGTTCATGAAGTGCATGGCCTGAGGGTATGGTTTCACTTTGGCTTGAGCAGATTTAATGCTGGGCTGCTAATAAAAACAGACCGTTCATCTCCAAAACGTAATTCAACTTTCCCTCCACCATACCAACAAACGAGTGCCTGTGTGGCTAGGAATGAGTCAGATTAGCTTGCTGATCTAGTTTAAACCCTCTCCTTCTCAGGGCAGAGGGGTGGATTTTCTTTTGTATCAACTTTAGTACTTACTTGAGCCTAGAGTGAGTCATCGCAGGAACCTAAATCAACAGAAAATTAGCACTACAAAAGAAGTTATTCTTCTGCTATCTGAAATTGGGTAACCATGAATAGACAGGCATTAATGCCACCACAAACAGGGAACACACAGCTGGAGGAGCGGGAAGGAGCCTGGCAGTCATGCTGTAAATCAAACCTCCCCTTGGCTGTAGGAGAACCAAGTTCAGCAAAGATCAATACACGAAATGCCGTGTGACCTGGTTGTCACCAGTACACTGTGGGATCAGAGAAGAGCTATCGTCTGGTGGATTAACCTTCTGCTCTCACTACCCATAATCTCACTATTGACTTTGTCTGGATCTCATCCTCAATGGTTTCAAGTGCTACAGTATAAATACCTATAAATTTTGGATGTAGGCTACTAAATATTCCTATAAATACAAAGGGGTTTAATTTATGTCCCTCACATGTAAATGCTACATTTGTAAAATGATACTCCTGTTTCCTTCGGAGGCAGCCAGAAGGCATGCTATTAGGATAAATACATTATTATGTACTTGTTTGACACCAAGACACTATAACGGTAGGAATCACATGAACCAAAGAAGTCCTTTACCCTAAGGAGAGATTTTTCTACTATATTGACTAAATCTTGAGACAAAGGAAATAGTTTTATTGTCTAGAAAAGTTTGCAAAGCATTAACATTTTCTTTTCCTCTTAGTAGACCCATTTACGGCAAGGGGGAAAAACCTGTACCTACTGGTGGCAGACAGCAGGGAGACAAATGTGGTAGTGTAGAACTAAATTAGATAGAAGCAAGTGACATTTATTGAGGGCAAAGACCTCTTTCTTAAATAGATCCTTGGTAATCCAGTTATTTCTAAAGAGATAATGGTGAGCGTTAAAAACATTTTAAAATGTATTTTCCTTAAATCAGTTTTTTAACTTATATAAGACAGATTAAATATTTAGTAGACTGATGAATATTAAGAAGAGTAATAAAACACAGCTCTAAGGTAACAATTGTCAGTAAACCTGAAAGAACTTCCCAAGAAATTAACATCATTGTTACTACTAATACAGAGAAGAAAACAGCGTGATGAAAACATTTACTAAAAGTAATGGCTATGCCAGGAACACAATCCAGTGCTGCTACATGTTTGTCTCCTTTTCTTTCCACTGCATAATATTGTTTCAGGGTAAACAAGTGTCATACTCGTTTCAGGCACTTTGATCAGATATTTTCAATATATTGCTTCCATTCTGAAGTCAAAATACTAAAAGTTAAAGTTAAACCTACTAGACCATTGGAAATTGGGGAACTAAGGTTTTAAAAAACATGCCTTTGTTTGATCTGTCTAAAAGCAGAAGCATAAAATGATGAAATGTTAGCTTTGCTAGCAACTGTGAAGAACTGCTTAGGTTTGCCAAAACAGGAGAAATCACTGAAGAAACTAGAGGAAAGGTAATTCTGGCAAGGGGAGCCACGATCACCAACTCACAGACCCCGTACCCAAACCACCAAATCAAAACAAGTAGGCGGAATAACAAGACTGAGCGTGCATACTAATTTACACACGAGGCGAAGAGACTGGGACCCAACATTTAATGAAATAACAATACATATGTATTAGAGGCTGAATATGTTAATGCTTTGTGTATAAATAATCATAGATTTGGAGATTTGGTGTGCCGTCTTGGCACAGGCATCCATATATGCAGTAAAAGGAAATACTTCCACTCCGTGTGCAGCTTGGCTCTTTGCACACCAGGTAACGGACCCAAGTTTCAGGACAACACTCCTTCGCATAAGCAGTTATGAGAGCATTTAAGAGATGTATTTAATGCCAAACTAAATTAAATGTTTTCACATCTGTGTCAGAGAAACAAAGAAAAGTACCTTACTACCAGAGAAGACCCCAGCCTAACTTTGGTATCTGCAAATTAACTATCAAAAAGACAAAACCACCGATTTCCCAAGTATGCTGTTAGATTTTTAAACCACAGATACAAATTAAACAAGGAAGAGCACTTAAACAAGAACACCAAAACCACTGCACACACAATATGAAAAAAGTCTGCCTAAAAATAAACCAGAAGCTTCATCATTACCCCCAATCTTTGGCTACTGGAGAAGTGGAGAAATAGCCCAGTTATCGCTGCCAGCTTACCACTGTCCAAATTCCTACATTTTCCAACTGTTTAAGACAATCCTCCTAAGTACTTCCACTGGGAGGCAGACTCTGCTTTCCATTCAAATAGGAAGGACGGACCAGAACAGTACAACGTGCCATTTTCTACCACAAAATACAGCCTCAGATCAGGTCTCTAATTTCTGAGAAATCTGAACTGCTAAGGAGTGAACAGGTCTGGTCTGTTTGTTCCTTAAAAATCAAAACATAAATAGATGCTCTGTTGCTATATAGTCTATCTGTTTGTGTGCTGTATTCTAGATATGTATTTGTCAGATCAGAAGAAAAATCTAACATAACAATACCAGAGATTTTTAGCAGTAAAGGTCCTTCTGTTTTTTTTCTCTAGTAGAAGCTATACATGCATGAAAATGTTCTCATCTACTTTTAGTGGAATTAAAGTTCATGTAGTATGGCAGTAAAAATTACTGTCCGTTATCCTATACTCATTTTTTAAAAAATACCAGGTAGCCAGCTCCAAAATCTCGTCAGCCCATGTATTTATATTGTCTTCGCCTTCTTTCTGTAACATTCATTCTTTATTTGATGGGCTCTTGTCATGGATAACCTTAAGCCAGAACCTCTTTAAAGAACACACAGCAGATGAATACGCTCAAGAAACAAAGCAAGTCTGAAAGAACAAAACAGTGATACAGGCTTCAGAAGAATAAGTAAAGGATTTATTCCAAGCCTTTGGAGAAGTTCCTCACAAGAAAAAAAACATCAGCCAGATGAACAATACTTTCAAGAGGAATTTTACAGTACATTTCAAAGGAATAAGGACATCCAGCATCATCAAAGTTATCAAAGCGATAAAGTGGGACGTTTCACCACTTAATTTGAAAGGCTGAGCTGGTGACATTTTCAACACTTTCTCTTTTGAAGGATAAAATACATTTTCAGGTTCCAGTTGGTTGGGTTTTGATGTGTTTGGTTTTGTGGGGGTTTTTTTGGTTGGTTGGGTTTTTGGGGTTTTGTTTGTTCGTTTGTTTTTTAACAACATCATTATTTCTGGTCACCTACAGGGATTTACTACCAAAAATAATTTAATTAATAAGTTCCCATAGGAACACCTGCTTTTCTTCTGTGCTGACTGCATCTCCAGAACAGGAGCAATCCCTCTCCTCTGGCCAGTGATGGAAGTCACAAGTCCCTCAGAGGGGACCACTACCTTTTCAGAGAAGACTACTGCTCCCAAGCCCAGGTGCACGAGGAGAACCCCTACAAGCCACACAGCAGAAAAGCAACAGGAACACAATTTATAGAAATGAGCCCCAGGAAGTGTTGCCTCAAGCCAACACTCGCACAAGACTCACGGGGGTGTTTCATACCTCATGAAGTGAGCCTCTCTGCAAGGACTAAGCAAGACATATCAAAAGCAGTATTTCACTCCAGCAACTATATAAATGCAGAAAATGACTTGTGGAGCTTTTCCTGAGCACAAACAGAAAAGAAGAAATGAAATTCACTTATTCACAGTTCATAAATATGCAATTTTCAAGTACACTTTTAGTAATCTTACCTCTACCTCAAGTTATAAGTCTGTTCTCAAAAACATAGTTTGTTTCTTAGACTGCTTACATTAGTATCTGTGAAATCCCACCTCCTAAACACAGGTGACAGTACTACCCTTGACTCCTAAGCTGTTTCATCTTAAACAAAGTACTTCTGTTAAGTTATATTTTAACATATACTGCAATTGTACTGCAACGCATAGAAACTGCTTTTCTCCTCGCATTTTTCAAAACCTAATGCTAAAAAAATTACTTGGTTTATACAACTCCAGATTTCAAAAAGGCTCAAACTAAACCAAACTGTGATTTGTAAGACACTAGGCACACACAGACAATCAGAAGAAATGGGACTTTAACAACTGCTTCCTATGGATATAAGCAGGACACTATAAACACCAAGCTGCCAAAAGGAACGTCACCTGGAAGCCACTTACTTCATAACTTTCCCCTTTGTCACAGATGCACGGTCCTGTTCTCTGCAACATCAAAGCTGGTCAAAATGGCTCCCAAACTAAGCACTTTGTGAAGTCCAGGGAAGGCTACCACAGAAGCAGGCTTCAGCTGTTAGTGCTTCAGTCTCAGTCCCCAGGTATTTATGGGCAGATAGCATTCTTTCTTTGCACTTAAAAAGTGGAGGGTGACCCACAGGGAGTCACACAAAAGCTTAAGTTACAGAAAGACTAGCAGGCTGTTTCACTGCAAACCACTTATAAGGTTTTTACTTCTCTTGGCTGCTCTGAAATTCTAGGGACAGCAGGGAATACAATATTACAAAAGAAAGAAACAGCAAAGGAGAAATAAAATATTTCAAATTCAGTGTTTTGTAGGTTTTGTATCCATACTGCTTGGGGAAATGACTCCTTCGTTAAAAACTCAGCACTAGAATTCATTAAAGTGTGGCATAAGGATGCCCACCCTGCTCATTTGAGTCATCATCCTATTTTCTAACCTTAGAAGTAAGAGAGCATCAGCACAACTCTCTCATCCACCACACTGGAACAAATATCCTTTTCTCTTTTTTCATTATTATCTCTCTTCTTTGTAAGCAAAGCAAGGCAGGATCAGTTACAAACATGCCCAGCAATTGCATAACATGAAACGAATGCAAAACAAAGACTCATTAAATTAGAGGCCATTTTATTCTATGTGAAGAAGCATTAAAGAAGCATGGTCCTCAGCTCCAAGTCCTTATGTGTCACCCTTAAAAATAAAACTTATAAACATAGGTTTTGAAAATCAGAGGACAACATCCAGTGCCCATAGATGTGGGTTGGAGGGGATGAAGGTGAGGAGGTAACTAAATCTTCACAGGAGATTAATTCAAGTCAGTTGTTCAGAGACAGTATACAAATACTACACAGGTAGATGGAGTTTTTGGCAGAAGTGAATCCTGTTTTTATATTCAGGGAAAACAAACACACCCTTAGACTCTGATTATGTAAACATGACCAAATTATTTAAATACCTGTCTGGGTAGAGCCTTCACCATTAAGTTTTTAAAACAAGAACACTGACCTTTTTAAAAAAGAAAGGTGTCATAGTACCAACATTTGCAGGAATCTGCGAATATTCTCAGGTAAAATTATTTTGCCTGTGTTATACAGATGGTCAGGTTAGATATTAATTTAATTTTATTAAAAAGCTGACAAACTTGAAGTCCAGAATAAACTATTAAATATTTATAGAAGAAGAATATAAATAAAATATTTCATCTGTTTAATGAGCTACTAACATTTGAAAAACCAAAAGAACTACGTCTTGCATTTAAATAAAATCCCCAAAAGAATCAGGAAAAATTAAGGTAATGATGTAATTTAAATATATACAATTTCAACTACTGTACTCTTAGACTCTGCTATCTTAAATGTATACAATTCTACAGATGCATAAAAAAAAACCCGTGAGGCTAGCAGATGTCTCCATTCTTTCACACTCTGGATCTGGCCACAATTGCAATGCGAATGCATAACATGGGATGTGGACAGAATTTTTTTTTTTTTTTAATAAAACTTAATTTTATTGGTAAATGACAGATTTTTGACAACAAAAATAATCAGAAGTGTCTCTGTTCTAGTTAGCATTCCTGATCAAAAGCCCTCACACCACTCTCCAGCACCCACTAACAGCCTTGGCTTTGTAGCTAGGACACACACACACACACACACACACACGCTAGCATTTCGCCCTGCTCCGCTTGACTGGGAAGTGGATTTGTACCTTGTTCTTCAAAGTATTGGATGTTACCGGGTTAAGCTATTTGTGCAGATTGTAAGAGAACTGGATAAAAACCTCAAGAAGCATATTTCCCTAAAGTGGGGGGCGGGGAATTCTACTCAGTTATCAGCACTGCAGAACTGGAAAATATTTTCTAGGCATCTCACAGCTGCCTTTAGGAAAAACATTTCCCTATTCACAGCTTCCCTAGAACAATATGGTGCAGCAATACTTCATCAGAACAATTAAACTACAGCTATAAATGACTGACAAGCCCTGGCAACAGAACTTTCCAAGTAGTTTGTGGACTTCAGTGCTGTGGAACAGACTGAACCCACGTTTTGCCACATAGACAATCAAGCTCCCCGTCTGAGCATTACTGGGACCACTGTCTCCCTCCTGTGCCTGTTGCCTTAACTTCTCTTCAGCACTCAGCAAACATACAAATCCTTGCAAAATCTGCAGACAAAAAAAGCAGATGCATCTCTCTACATAACCACTTAAATTCTCCTGCAACGTCATCACCTCCTGCTTCTCCCACTGCCTTCTGCCTTTCTCCCTACTCACATACTTAAAACACAGACTGTAGACATCATCTTTACCAAACACAAATTACACACACATCTAACTCTTAAAAACTAACCACAGATCCTCCACTTTTCACACTTTTCATAGGTTCTCACAGAATGAGCCCATAAACTTTGATTTTAATAATGGTTTGATGAAACAACCACAGACCATGCTCCACTGTTTCACAGACTGTATTCTGATACTATCTTAAAACTTTGGCTGGTAGAAATCATACTGTATGTCCAATCCAATAAACCTCACATCATCATGCTCACCGATGTATGATACTGCACTAACTGCTCTCAAGTCTTCTGGTCAATAAGCAAAGAAGCCCTGCAAAACCTTCCTGTGGATGGCCGAGGCTTCTCACATCTCAGTAGTCAACCCGAACAAAACAAGGCACGTTCCATACCCTGTCCTGGACAGCAGTAAGGGAAAGGCAGAAAAGTCTTTCCTCTATAGATGCAGAAAAACTGTGCTTATATAGTTTTCAGTTCACAGCACACTTATGAGTTTATCACAAGAGGAGAGAATGTTCTACACGGACAGTAACGTAACACAGCAAATAGATGAGGAACTGAATCTGACGGTGCAGTACTACTGCTATTCTGCTGCTTAATCTTCAGCAAGTCACTTCTAATCTTTATTATCTATTTTCCCCTTCCAGGTCTCATACTGGTTTCAGCTAGTAGGTACAAGCATTCAGGGTAAGGATAATACTTACACAGTACCTAAAACCCCAAAGCACTAGGTTTCCAACTTTTAAGTCAAATGAGGAAAGACTTGCAGTTTGTTATTGCCGTTTTCCACTATCAACAGTGAAAATCCACACATCAGTAACTTTCAATAATCCCATCTTCCCTGCTTTTCAGGAAACCCATAAAACTGAGAAGCCAGCTTGTCCCATTTCAGATATTGTAATTAACTGGCACATCTTCATAATTAACAAGTTTCACAAACACTGAAGGAAACCCAACTTCGCAATGCACATGTGTTGACAAATTGCTGCCACCACCTCCTCCTCCAGGATTACAGACACTAAATCAGCACCTGGACTTCCCCTGAGCTGCAGGCCCACTTATGGAACGAGAGGACACACGTGTGAGTAATTCATTCCCAAGGATTAGTAAAGACTGTTGCAAGTTTTGAAACAGGTTGATTCTAAAACCATTTTGAACAACTTTTTTCTAACTTATTTAGAAGGTAATACAGACTAAGATTTGAGCTTTCTTCAGAGAGCTGCACTTTTTACCCCCTCTATAGTTCTGGATTTTGCAACTGCCATTCAGGTGTGATTAGGTTATGGCCTTGTCCAGGTGATTTCCTTCAACATCCTCAAAATCATTAGATCCCAAACTGTATCTCAAAGCAGAGTACTGAAAACCTTTGAGAGCCCTTCAGTCCTTACTACATGGCAAACCCTGATGTAGATCAGGATCTCAGGATGAAGAGCAGTTCTTCCAACTCCAATTGCACAATTATACAAATAAAGCCCTGCCATTTGAGAGCTGCTTAAGACTGGCTTGAGTGCTTGCTATGTTCCTCCAAGTATGATGAGCAAACCTGCACTGCCAGACCACAGGCAGTCCTAAATAGGCTCAGAAACTTCCACTGCAACTGCTCCGTGGGCAGAAACTAAATAGAGCCACAGGATAATTCAGGTGGGAAAGGACTTCAGGGGGCCTCTGGTTCAACCTCCAGCTCAAAGCAGGGTCACCCATGAGATCACACCTGCTTTCTCAGGGCTTTACCTACTTGGATTTTTAAAGCTTCCATGGAAAACAACTGCACAACCACTCCAGGCAGCAAGTGCTACTGTTTAAGGTTAAAAATGCCTTACAGACATAGACCTCTCTGAGTTCACGTCACACTTAGTGTCTCTTGTCCTCCCAACATGCACCACTGTGAAGAACCTGACTTCATTCTCTTGAAAACCTCCCCATAGGTGCTGGAAGGGCTCCCCAAGCCTTCCCTTCTCCAGGCTCAACAACAGGCAGAGCTCTTCTGCCTCTCCTCACAAGGCAAAAGCTCACACCTCAAGATAATCTTGGTAGCTCTCCACTGAACCAACCCCAGTTTACCAACATTTCCCTTGTCCTGGGGGCAGCACAGCTGGATGCTGTATTTTGGATGTGGTCTAATGACGGCCCAGTGGAAGGTGATAATCGCCTCACTGGACCTATGGCCTGTGCTCCTGTTCATACAGAGTACATGGCTGCCTCATGCTCGGCTTGCTGTCCACCACCACCCCCAGGGTCTTCTCAGCAGAGCTGCTCCCCAGCCAGGCTGGCCGGGGCTGTGCTGGTGCAAGGGGTTACTCCTGCCAGCAAACAAAGCCAGGAGCCCCTCCCCTCCCCCCTTAAATAGCTGTTTAAATGGTAAATTTGCTTAAGCAATCAGCAGTAGACAAAATGGATAGAAATTGGAGCCAAGTCTTCTTAGTGTTAATGCACCTTACTTAGCAGTACTAAGTCGCATCTTAGGGCCATATTCAGATGGCCTAAATTCCACATAAATCCTTCTGCCTCCTATTTCTTATTAGCTGGCTTTCAGACAGCTCCCCATTCAGCATCTTATGTAAATTCTCTGAATTGATCTCCAAAACCACCTAGGTTTCTCCATTGACTGAGAAAAGGGGCCCAAGTGGAATTCAGACCACCAAACTTACACTTTAATGTCTGGTAATGTTGCAGCATCAGACTACATTAATCCTTTGTTTTTGTCACCATGGCATTAAGTAGCAGCTTGTTTGTCAGGACAGGTTTTAGTTTAGTTACTCTTCCACTGGAACATGTATTTTTAAAGAACATGTAGATTTCTAACCAATTCAGAATTCAGTCCTTCCTGCTAAGTTATAGAAATGTACTCCATAGCTGGATCTCCTTGAGCAAGAATGCTTTATCCATAGTTCTCTCGCATTTTGTCCTGAGCCACATGTGCTGCCTTGTTCCAGACGTCTTGACAATTCACTGATCAAAGTTCAGCCTTTTGCATGATTGTGGCTCAAGCCATTCACTGATCTACAGAAAGGTGGAATGAAAGCCCTACATTGGCACTAAACACGGGCTAGGGGAATCAATGGCTTACATGCCCACCACTTCAGCAAAAGCACACCATGAAGACATTTCCTCCACTTCTTCAAAGACTATCAGGTTTCCAATAAATACCATTCTGGTTTTCTTAGGTTTCAGGCTGAACTAGATCTCTTGATTTGAGAAATTATTTCTCATATGCATTATGATTTTATAACAGCGTCATAAATTGAAAAGCTACACGTATCAGCATTCTCAGCCCAACATGCTCTACTCGTGGTCTTACATAATCAGGATCCTCCAAGCAAGAGAGATGGAGCAGGAAGACAGGAACAACCCAGAACACTTCTGAAAAGAGCAACCAGATTCAACGCCCCACAGTCCTGACACCTAACTTCAGGACATTAACATTGCTTTTGTCAAAGCATTCCAGATACACAGGTATGGACAGTCTACCCTTGTCCACAGCTGTAAACTAGGCCTCACTCAAAATATCAAAGTACATCAACAGATACATGACTGTGAAATATACAGAATAATACTGAGGCTGAGGTTTATTATCTTCACACTTACTTTGAGTGGAATGGGACACTTGGAGACAGCACAACTTTCAGAACCAAGTGACAGCTTATTGAGGATCAGACAGGCTATTTTAGAATATATTTTGCAGGTTTGCTTCTCTACAAGGGATTCTGTTTCTATTAGTAAGAAGCTTGCTTTCCTGACCAGGCTGGACCGGTACCACAGGCTGAGCGTGTTCTGTGTTTCCGAAGTTTTGACCACATAGATCAGTAGATCCATCAGATTCACTCAAGTTTGTCAGCCAGCCATCAAAACTGAACATACAAAGCATGAAATTTGGACCTACCTCCTGTCCCTGGGGACTAATAACAAACATGCTGAACAACTACAAACAAAATTAAGTTTTTCAGTCACAACATTTAGCTTCAACCCTTCCTGAAGCATAAATCCAGGGGACAAGGAGGAATTACAAGGCTTAACGATGTCTCTCCTTAACTTCTCAAGGCACACAGGACATGCAAGTACTATGAGATGTGCTTGCTCTCTCAGTGGTGCAGAAGCTTATGAGTACAAAGTCTTATGAGCGCACTCAGATGATTATCTTTCTCTTAGGACACAATTAAGATCTGATAATGCATCTACCATTTCTGACTTTTACTTTTTACCCCCAGGAAGAAAAAAAAAAAAAAAAAGTCACACCACAGTGAATTTTTGCACAATGAGATGCTAAGTCCACTCTGAAGAAAAACTATTTCTACAGCAGAACGCCACCAGACAAAAATCCCATTGCGTCTTTTTGGTTTAATTTTGTCCTTTTTCTTTAAGTTATGCTTAGAACAATATAATTTTAAAAAACCCAATTGTCATGTCAACTGAAATATTCCTTAAGACTTATATAAAATTCTAAAATATTTTGAGTAAAAATGAGTGCATTTAACAAAATGTAGTACCTGGCATTTAAAAAAATTGTATACCAGTTGTTTCACATAATTATTACATGTTTTGTGGGGGTTATTTCTTTAGCAAGCTAAAAAAAAAAAAAAATCCAGCAGTGCCCATAAACTACCTTACAACTATTTTTATTCGAGTCACCGTTTTAATTTTTCTGACAGTTACTGTTTGTTTATTTCCCAAAGATTCTGTATGGGTCCCACAGACTGAACCTTACACTGTTTATGGAACTATCTGAAATAATCTTTTACCCCTTGCTCCTCTCCCAGACCCTATGGGTGAAGAATGTTCCTCTGCTATCTTTCCCGAGCAAGTCCCCGAAGGGAACGTACCTCAGCACCCAATCTAGCACCAAAGCCCTAGAAACCAGCACGAAAACAGTGAAATATGACTGGAAATCCTGAGTGGTACCTCCGTCAGCGGTGCCGGTCCCACACTACAGCACTCACAACACCGGCTGCACGGACTGCGGGCTGTGCGCGAACGCGCTTTCGGTACCGACACCGACGGTCTGGGACACCCCAGCCACGGGGCTGGGCTCGGCGTCCCCCGACCGGCCCCGGCGGGCGC
>NW_010318222.1:0-7282 GCF_000700745.2 Antrostomus carolinensis
GGTGACAGAGCCCTGCTCGGGAGGCGGCGAGGGTGCTGTAGTGACCATGTGCCATTAACTGCACCGTCACGTACAGAGGCAGCATCCTGAAATATGATAAAAAGCTACTGTGTTTCCTAAATTGAGGTTTTTTTGTACTAAAGTCCCCTTAAAGGCAGGTACTGTTTCCTTTGCTGTAAGACTACTGTTACTCAAAATGCATTTTCATTCAGGCAGCCCCATGTGAGCCCATGAGGTGTCTGGATGTAGGTAATTTTGCAGGTTTGCTCTATTCTTCTGTCCGTTCCCGTTGATGATCCCAGGACTGTGAGGAGAGCACCGAGGTATTGAGGAGAGTGCCAGGGCACCTTGACACATGCTGATATTCCCAAGCTTTTCATTACAGGGGAGGGGCTGGTCTCCTCTCTCTGGTGACCATCGATGGCATATGTGGGAATGGAATAAAGCTGTGCCAGGGGAAGTTCACATTGGACATTAGGAAAAGGTTCTTCACTGAAAGGGTGGTGGTCACTAGAACAGGCTCCCCAGGGAGGTGGTCAAGGTACCAAGCCTGTCAGAGTTCAAGGAGCGTCTGGACAACGCTCATAGTTGTATGGTTTAGTTTTAGGTAGTCCTGTGAGGAGCAGGTTGTTGGGCTCAATCCTTATGGGTCCTTTCCAACTTGAGATATTCTGTGATTCTATATGGCACTCACTGTTCACTGATTGCATCAGAAACAACAGTTTCTAAACCAAAGGCAATGACAAAAACCATTGTTCTGTACAAGAGCTTTGCAGATTTGTTCCATGGATGGATCCAGATTTCCTCTCTGGCCTGTTCCTAGGCAGGCTGTAGGATAAACTCAGGTGTGAACACACTCTCAGAGATTGCTGCTACAAGCACAAAAGGAGGCAGATTTAGAGTAGAATTTTTGATATTTTTGCCCAGTCTGCTCAGCCTGTTTTTACACAGGCTTCTTGCATGACAATCTTTTAGACAAGATGTCTCCCTTCTGGTTAGGGGAGCTCTGGGTATTTCTAATTACCTTTGCTTGTTTTGCCCTTGTTTGGACTTGTTATCCTCCGACTGCCAGTAGGCACCTAGATCAAGACAAAACTGTTGTTTAAATCATCTTTGTGTATTCTTTAGTTAGAACATGATACTATTACAAGAGTTCAGCATCTTCCACTGTGAAACATTCAGACTCTCATCAAGCAGATTCTTTTTTTTTTTGCAAACTGAAAATGCTGGATATTTTGGCTCACACTAGAGCTGCCCCTAAACCCACTGGCAGCAAGAATCCTCTCTGAAGTAGCAGCTGTGGAACCTAGGACCTAAATCTAGGACTCTCTAGCAGCTTTCTGTTCAGCAGTTTGAACTCATATCAGCCATGTTCGCTTAGATACTAATAAGAAAATCAAAACATCTTTCCCACTTTGTTTTGCTGGCAGCTAAGAGCAAACTCACTCACCTGCTGCGTTCAGATGAGTCACCAGTAACTTGACTGCAGTGTATGAAGCCTAAGGTAGCGTTAACTGGTGTGCATTTCCAGCTAATTTTAATATATGAAAGTTCGTTATACATGCACGTACATGTTTTGAAGCACTTTAAGATTGTTGCAGTAGCTCCACCATAAGTGGGTATTTTTAGAAAAAGTGTTGTGGATATATCAGAACTGCAGTTCAAAGAAGGAAGTTTGATTGTGGACACACTGCTGTTATTCACATCATCCAGAAAAGCAAAATAGCCTGAGGAAAGCAATTGTATTAAGACTTTATTCTGTAAAAAAAAAAATCACTGCAATATTTAAAGAGTATTACTGACTACATAAAAGCATGCAGTATTGAGTCAAATGGCAAGAGCTGCTGTATATAGTAGTATATTTTTTACATATATATATAAAAAAGTATGCAAATTGTTAAATGGTATGATTAAATTTGGGGGTGATATCTAGCTTCATTTTGGGGTTGTGGCCTGTAAAATGCATTTTGTATAGTTTGCAGGTCAGTATAATCAAGGATTTCTGCTACATGAAAAGTTTACACAAAGGAAGGACTCCCTGGAAGAAATCAAATGCTTCCTCTGGTTTGCAAGAACTATCAAAGTGTCATTTGTTGTGCTATCCAGCTCTTTTTAGTGTTAAAAATGGTTTGAAGGTAAAATTACAGGTCAATACAGAAGGGGACAAAAACTCGCTCTTTCCAACACAGAAATTTTCCTGTGTTTATTTAAGCATCTAGTTTAAGCTCCTTTCTACCCAACTCAACAGCCATCTAGTTGAATTATACTGTTTTGGACTCATTGTGGTACTTTTTTTTAAACAAGCAATGCCATTACCACTACCTGCTTTGGTGCTAAAAGACTTTTAGGGTTCCAGCCATGAAATTTCAGGGTAATTCAGAGTCATTCAGAACATAAATTTCACCAAATTTAGAGGAGTTGCAAGTTCTTCAAGCACAGTTTTGTAAAACTATTCGTAATACTTAATCTCGCAGTGCTACTTTATATCCACAAATACAGAAAGAAACCATGTCCTGGTCTCAGGTGAGATAGAGTTAATTTTCTTCCTAGTAGCTGGTATAATACCATGTTTTGGATTTAGGACGAGAACAATGTTGATAACACGCTGATGTTTTAGCTGTTGCTGAGCGGTGCTTACACTAAGTCAAGGATTTTTCAGCTTCTCATGCTGCCCAGCCAGCGAGGCTGGGGGTGCGCAAGAAGCTGGGAGGGGACACAGCCAGGACAGCTGACCCAAGTGATCCAAAGGGGCATTCCGTACCGTAGGATGTCAGGCTGAACATGCTGAACAACAAAACTGGGGGGAGTTGTCCAGGGAGCACAGTGGCCGCTTGGGGACTGGCTGGGCGTTGATCAGCGGGCGGTGAACAACTGCATTGCACATCACTTGTTTTGTTTATTCTTTCATCATTACTATTACTTTCCCTTCCTTTTCTGTCCTATTAAACTGTCTTTAACTCAACCCATGAGTTTTACCTTTTTTCTGATTCTCTCCCTCATCCCTTTGGGGTGGTGGTGGGGGGGGGGGGGGGGGGGGGGGGGGTGGGAGTGAGTGGCTGTGTGGTGTTCAGCCACCTGCCAGGTTAAACCACACCAATGGCCAAA
The DNA here is from genome assembly GCF_000700745.2 of Antrostomus carolinensis. Lineage (NCBI taxonomy): Eukaryota > Metazoa > Chordata > Aves > Caprimulgiformes > Caprimulgidae > Antrostomus > Antrostomus carolinensis. The sequence goes on from NW_010318222.1 coordinate 3,106, forward strand.
GAACTTCAGCAAGAACTTTATTCTATAAGGCACTTACATTCACTGTCATGTACAGTAAGCTCTAGTGAAAAACAAAACAAAAATACCACAAACAACAGAGGTAAAGAAAAAACATATTAAAGTATTTCCAGAAGAGAAATCACATTATAGTCCATGAGTCTGGTAAATTTTAAGGCTTTAGCATGGTTTCCACTCCCTGTTCACAGATGCAACATTTTAATTTTCAGTCCTCTCCTCCTGTGGATTTATTTCTAAGGCAGAATCAGGGCAGTGGGAGAGCAAATCAAAATCTTTATGACAGAGGAGCTAATGCAAAAGTTAACTAAGGACTGACAACTGGAAATAAGCAATGAAAGATGAGTACAGAGAACAAACCCCAAATAATTCCAACATCAGGTGATTTCAACTAGAGAAGTCAGAGAGGGAACAGATGACAGAAGTAACAGGCTCAGATGTTTCTCAGCCTCACAGAGGTCATGGGAACAGATGACAGAAATACAGGCTCAAATATGTCAGCCTCACAGAGGGCATTTTAAATAGAAAGGTTTATTGGGCACAGTGGCCCTAACTGTGGAATTTTCTTTTAGTTTTTATCATAATGGACTAAATGAAAGCAAAGATGAATACAGTAACCAAGTTGTGCCACAAGACAAATATAAATCAACTTCTTTGAACAATACATCCCTTCTATGCATATAATACACAAGACAAAATGTTTTATTTGAAAAACAAACATTTGATTCCTTTTAAAGTAACACAGCAACTACATTCCACCATTGTTTCCAAGGTATATCCTCAGGTTGCAAACTGTTCATTTTAGTGGTCAAGCCTTAAAACGATCAACGTATTTGATCTGAAAAGTGCTGCAGAAAGTAAGGTTGATAAAGAGTCAGGTAGAAATATGTAGTGCAGATATATACCCTTGCTAAGGGCTGGGCATTTTTTGTTTGCTTTTGTTTATTTTAAAAACAAACCCTCAGGACAGCATACATCAGAGAGAACTGAAGGCAACCGTACCACAAGCATGAAAGTCCAGGCTATTTAAGCTGCTGTATTAACGCACACAAAACGCTCTCTCCTGTTCGATCTATTAGATGCATCGACTGCTAGTAAACCTACTGTGACCTATGTTTAAAATCCTCTGAGAATCCAATACAAACTCTTCTGTGCCTCTGATTTCCCCATTATAGAGTTTTCTCAAAAACTTTAAAATGGCACTAGTGTTTTATGATAGCATACCCTGAGCAGACATACACCAAAGGAAACTAATTTCAGTTTCCAAGCTTCTGTCAAAAGGGGAAGAGAAAGAAGACTTGTTTCTTTTTTACATTAGGAAGAATATCGTAGTGACTTTCAAATCAGTATATTTATGTCAGTGTTTAATATATGACTGTCTGAAAAGCATAAAGCTTTGTAACTAAGCACTTCCTTTGTGTTTTTGTAACCAAGCACTCATTCCAGCTGTCTTTAATCATGAGATCTCAGTATCTTCTTTCAGAGATCTGTCTTATCCTCATAACGACACATACACACAGCTCTCTGGCTATCCAGGTATGGTTTGCATCCCAGAAGTATAACTGCATCAAACAACAGCTGAACAGTTGATTCACAAGCTGAAACCAAAAAGGAATTCAGTTAAAAGTACTCTTTGAATGGAATATGAAACTAACACATATTAAGAGAGAAGCAATCTTCATCAGATGCAGGCCAACAACCAGAAGGAGTATTATATGGCCTGTTACTAAAACCCCTAAAATTTATTCACTAAGAGATAGTATTAACTACTTCTACTATGACAATATATTATTCTAATATCTTATTTCATAAGAGGAAACAGTTCCGTATTTTCCTACAGTTTACTAGCAATCACATATAGCAGACATTTAGAAATCACCCAGGGGAACAGTCAATATTCAGCTATGTTACAGTAAATACAACAATTACATGCATTTTGATCACGTTGTATTCCCATACTCATATTCCTAAATAGGAAGCATTATTTTTTCCCCTCAGGGTTAGTCTTAATGCTGATCATTTTCCTATGCGGTGTCACTGCTCTGCTGCCCAAGTGTTTGGGCTGCACAACAGAGGGACAGAACAAGGCATCTTTCAGCATCAGCTTATGAAAACATGGCAGTACTGAGCTGCACAGATTCTTTGCCAAATAAGTTCAGTTTAACTTGGAAAAAAAAAGAAAGGCCTTTTCACGCTTACCCTGTACACTTTCTGAGATTCCAAGCGTTTTCTGCACATCTCTGCAAATTTTGGAGAGGCAGGACTGAAACTGTTCATCACAATCATTTTTTTTATTGCCACAAGTATCATAGCATCTGTCATGCTGATTGCAGCACTTTGTCATCGAAGGGATACCGATGTCAAACTGTGAAGAAAACCCCCACACACACTCCATTGGTATTCCAGTTAAGAAAGATACAGCCTATGAACAGACTAACAGAAATGAAAAGCTAATGCAGTTAATCGAGCTGTCAATGGTACCTCTGTATTGTGCTGTTCACATCTAGTAAGCTGTGTAGTTTGGCCCCGGCCAGCAGCCAAGCACCCACAGAGTTGCTCGCTCACCCCCCACCCCCCTCCACAGAATGGAGGAGAGAACAGGAAGAGCAAAAGCAAGAAAACTTGTGGGTCAAGATAAAGGCAGTTTAAGATGAATGAAAGAGGGAAAAAATGCAGTACAAAAGCAACCATTCACCACGTCCCACAAGCAGATGGGTCCTCAGCCAGTCTCTGAGAAACAGCCACCTTGGAAGCCAAACACACACACACTCCTACTACCACCACCCTCCTCCCCTTCTTCCACTACTCCAGTTTTTATTGCTGAACATGACTCTTTGTAGTGCAGAATATCCCTTTGGCCAATTCAGGTCAGCTGCCCCAGCTGTGTCCTCTCCCAACCTCTTGCTGGGGCCCAGCCTATGCTATGGGGCGATGGATATGCAGAGTGGGGAAAAAAAGAGAAAGTCCTAAAGCTGTGCAATCACTGTTCAGCAATAGCCAAAACCATAAACACTGTTTTAGCCCCAAATCCTAAACATGCAGCCTGCTATGGAGAAACTTAACTCCATCCCAGCCAGACCCAGTATATCAGCTAACTAAGATTTTCTTTCTAGCATTAAGGAAAATGGATTAGCATCAGTAAGGACAGCAAGAGTCACAGCCAAACCCTCCACTCGTACAGGGCTACAGTTGGGGTGATTCAATGCTTTCAAGGTCATGAGAACAAAACACTCCACCAAGCATTAAAAAATTAGAAATTAATTCCATTTCATCCCTACAATATTTTATGTCAATGATAAAAAGGTTTATGCTATGTTTGTTTAAAATACTAATATTTTCCATATGTTGTCAGCAAAGCATGTGTTGGTGCTGATAAAAACAGGGACATTGTATACAGATGCTGTCTCATCTTTAGAATGGGGGACAGAAAAAAATACCCACATCAAGGAAATCTGATGTATGAAAGACAAGCAAAGCAGCCCCCAAATGGAAATGCTTACCTGAACTCCAAATAGAGGGGATCCACAACCATTTGGTGGTGATGGTTTATATCCGTAGCGAGGAAAGGGCTTCGATCCTGAAAAAGGGAATTTATCATGCCTCAAACAGATTTTTTGCACAGAATTTTAGTACTATTAAAACTCACCACAGGCATTTGTTGGGCTTAAGACAGTATCAGTTATATTTTTCTATATCAGAATGTCACATCTCCCTGAACACTTACTACTGCAGCAAGCCAGGGGATTCTGTATCCCAAGTTAAGGATGACTGTGGAGTTAATATGAAAAATGACCATCTGGTTTCGGTATTGGAAACAAACTGAGGCCACAATCAAAAGCAATGGAGAAGAAAAAACATATCTGAAAAGTGCATATTCTAGTACAGAAAGAAAATGTCGCGGTGTCCTGGGCACTCTCGTGGAGCCACCACCAAACTCACTTCCTGACTTAACAAATAATCCAACCCAGTAAACCGGGGGCAAGTGGATTCAGCCGAGAGACACCAAGAGGGTCTACAGGAACCTCCTGTTTTGGGGCGCTCCTGAAGCGCCGGTGAAACGCCCGGCAAGAAACCCCCGCTGCGGAGGGAGCATCGCCCGCCTGGCACCCCTCTGCGGGGGACGGGGACGACAGGGGAGCTGCCTCCGGGCAGGTTATATATA
>NW_010318223.1:0-2612 GCF_000700745.2 Antrostomus carolinensis
CATAAAACTCCTCACTATGGCTATCACATGTTCACATCCCTCCTCTCTGTGATTGTATAATTTCATCTGTTGATCTGAGAGAGTTCTTGCAGGCAATAACTCTATAAGATAGATTTTAGAAAGCCATCACCCCATGGAGAACACCATCACTGCACAAGCAGTTTTAGGAGAGTGCTGAAAAACTATCAGACCATAATACTGTATCAAAACTTCCATTTCTATGTTTCTTGAAATGAGGTACACATGAGCTCATTTTTATGTGATTTTGCTCTTGGGACTTACTTTCTCAATTCATCTGGGCAAGAACTTCTTAAAGTAAGTGTAATTTAGAACAACACAGAGATTCTTCTTATTATTGGTTTAAAATCAGTGTTATTTGTAAAGTCACTGAGAGCAGAAAGCCATACTCAGTTCAGTGTTTTGATGAGCACTGTGATAGACCATAAAGTTGTGGTAGCATGCATCATTGTCACAACATAGTTTAATTTTTTTACCCATCAAGGTAATACACTGTTGTTTGAAGCTACTGGCTTTATCTATAATTAATATAACAGCTTCAGTTTCCCTCTGAAATCAATAGTAATTGAGTCAGCATCAACTACAAATGTAATATGCTTCTTTGCTTGCTTCTGGAGAACCATGAAAATATAAAAGACACTTCTGGTGGCCCATAGTCCTACTCACCACCAGTCTCTGTAAGATATGTGCTTCTGCCTCTTGATGAATGCATAAGGCAGATGTGCTGTCCTTTGTGCTGGCAGCCCTGACACCATCCAAAATCAGCATCTTGTGGGAACCTTCCCATTTGCAAAATAATATTCATTTGGTTAAGCTGCCAAGATGGTTCAGGGAGATGTGATGTTAAAATACCTTCACCCCTTTGTTTGCAGTCACATGCTGATAGGTAGATACTGTGCAGCTGTGCTTATGCATTTCTGATAGATGCCACTAGATATTTCAAGGCATCCCTGAGAGATTGGGCTGATGAAGGAGCAGCATCTCTTAAACACTTACTACAAACAACCCCAGGAAATCCGATGGCATGTTGTAGTGAGTGGGAAGGAAAGCAAGGTGTAGTCATAATCTGCAGCTCAGGGAGTAGTGCATGTTGTTGGCATCCCAGTCTCCTAACAGGATGAAGGGATGGGAAGAAATGAAGCTTGTGCTGGGCTCCAGGTTACAGAGCTTCTCTTCAGAGAGCAGAATCAAAAGGAAAAAGAGCAAAGTCTTTCCTTTGCTAAAGTCAGTGACACCTGCTTGCTCCGTGGGAGCTCTGTAGCAGGAGGTGGGATGGAGGAAAGCAGTCATCCATGTCTTCTCTGATGGCCTGTGGGGTCAGTGTGCTGGCTTATGAGTAATCTTCCTGAAGTGTATTAAATCCTGTCTGCTGTCAAGATTCTTCCTGCAAAAGCAATGTGAACCCTCATTTTCAGAGAGTAATGTGAGTTTATTTTGGCCATTACAGGGTAAAACAGCTAGGAAAGGGTTAATGGGAATATGAATCACAGTCGAGCATACGATTTCAGGAAAGGACAGAGGAACAGGGTTTGAGACAAGGAGTTCTTGCAGAAATCCCATGCAAGGTGAAGGCTCAAGCCTGATCTGCACAAAAAAATCACCTTCCATCCTCTGCAAGTTGCTCAGCTCTCAGTGTTTTGGGGCTGGAAGACAGTGGAAGCCAGATTGATACTAACTGTATTGCTTCATCATCACCTGGCATGTCACCTTCAGCATCATGCTGTATTCATTATAATAACCCAAGAAGTATTTCAGCATCTGACAATGTGCAGTGCTGTTTGTACCAGAGGAAAGATCTCTAATCAAAGCCCTTAAATTTAATGAAAACATTGTCAGGTAACCCAAAGTACCTCATCTGTGCTAGCAGCTTGCTCTAAAATGTAGCAAAGGCCAATGTTCTGTGGTGTTCAGCTCTACAGAAGTAGCATTCAATGGTAGAACAAAGCTTTCCTGATGCCTCCATAATATGTCCTGTTCTCAGAGATTTATACCTCAGCTGCTACCTAAAGAGAGATTCCTCATGACCTAAAGCTTGGCAGGCCAGATCGTTCATGCTTCTTGTGTCTTTGCTGCTAAACCTCATGGTTTGGACTGGCTGAGATCTGGAGAGAGCAGAGCTGCAGGTCTGTGGGATGTAGGAGAGCTGGGTTGTCATCCTTCTCCATCCTTGACATAGAGCTGTCACCCCAGGCAGTTTGTCTCCTCTGTGATTATCTCCAGCGTACAGAGCAGGTATGATTTTGCATCTTTGCTTTTGGTAGAGATGTGTGCAATGGTGGGTTTTGTTTTTTTCTTCTGCGATAACTGGTTGCCTTCTGACTTGAGGTAGCAAAAGCTCACCTGCAGCCTGGCCTGGGCATGTGGCAGATTTTTTTGTTTTGTATATTTTTTTATCAACACTTGTTTGAAATCCAGTTCTCACTAAGGCTGTTTTTGAAATTACACTCAACTGGTCAAGGAAGCCGGCCCGTTTTGGCAAATCCCCTTCTTAAATGGCCAAGTACCTTCACTTTTATATGCAGATTTTATGGGGTTTGGGAATCCTTTTATTTTTTTTTCCCTAAGGTGTAATAATTTTGAAAGAACTCGGCATT
>NW_010318223.1:2625-5188 GCF_000700745.2 Antrostomus carolinensis
CGGCATTCACTAAACTCTTGCCTGTTGTAGTGAATAGGAAGTGCTGTTTCTTGGGTCTTTAAATCAACTAGTCCTCAAAGACCCTGGAGAGAGACAGGGAGAGGGCCACACACTCCCACCTTGCTCCCCTCCCTCCTCTCTTTCTCCCTGCTTTTTATTCTTTCAGTTTCTTAAAGGATGTTTTTTTACAGCTTGTCATAAAAAACCCTTGTGTGCACCTCCTTGTCTTTTCAGTTTTGATACATAGATGCTTTACGCTTATTTTATACCTCAATACCAGGAATAGAATGATCTGTAGTAAAAGGAAAAAGGTACAAAAGACTGCAAAAATAAAAAGAAATCTTTGCTGCTGTTGTAATACATGACTACAGCATGCAGAGAGTTATGCTAAAACTAGGCATTAACAAAAAAAACCCCAAACCCTGCTTGCAGAGTTATAAAATAAATGTGGCTTGAACTGTGGCATGGTTTTTTGACTCCATTAATACACTGGTGTTTCTAACTGATTATTTATATTCTAGTAGCAGCAAGACTCCCTGACTACCACGGGAGCCCATCACTGAAGACCTCGGGTCTCACCATTTATCATGGGCACGTCTGAAGCTTTCATTATTGCCCTCCCAGTTTCACTGTTTGACAGCCCAAACTGCAGCCATAAACTAGGATGCAGTAGTTAAGCAGCATCGAGTTAGACATGAGGGAACATTGCTTAATAAATCACACTTTGTACAGTACGAAAATTCTGTAAACTTCAGGGTGAGCATTTAATAAGCAGCACTTTAGTTCACCCATGGTGGAAAAGAAGCCTAATAGGGCTGATCCAAGGCTGTGCACATCCCATCACTTTCTCTGCTACTTTATTGCTCATCATCTGCATTGTTAATTTTTACTGGTTCATTTTAGATTTTAAAGCTGAAACTTTCTGGTGTGAATTTCTACAAGTAATAATGTACACTCTCTGCACAGCCTAGGAATTTGAAGAAAACCCTTTTCTTAATCACTTCTCCAGGGAAGTTTGCCATAATTTTCCCTCTGAGTGTTTTCCAGAGTTGCTGCTCTGTGCTGCCCAAGATTTGTAGCAGGAGGTAGAATTTTTCCTCACCCTATTTCCAGTCTCCCTGTTCTTTCCCATGTAAACTCTCAAGTTTCCTGGACGTTTCTTAGTCTGAGAAGATGGCAGCATAAAACACAGCAAATGAAACTGATGAGTCTCAAACAAGCTGTTTTCTGCTTATATGAGTGAGGCCAAATGAAGCAGTAGGATTCTGGAAGTGGAAGGAAGGGTTAGCAATTGCCAGAGGGAAGAAGCAGTGCCCAGGAGGACAGAGTAGCTGTGAATATGTCTTACAACAGGAATAGTGATGGTACAGAAGAGACATTATGGTATTTCCTTTCTTGTCAGGGTGGCTGCAGCTGTAAACTTCAAAACCAAAATGTTGACATCACATCTACTGTTGTTTGCAGGCACAAAAGTACATTCAATCTGTTTATTTGGTCAGAACAACACCACTGAACATTAACACTAATGAAAACAGTGGATTTTCCTAGATCTGGTGAAATTTCAGTGGGAACTGTGTTGATCTCTTGCTGTGTTTAGGGTTTGATCATAGAATCATAGAATGTTGTGAGTTGGAAGGGACCCATAAGGATCATCCAGTCCAACTCCTGATCCATGGCTTGCTCACTTTGTGCATGTCTTGCCACTGACTTCAGCAAGTCTCACATCAGTTCCTTGTCTGGATTTGTGATGGTAGGTGAAAATGCTTTACCCAGTGGAGCATGCAGCTTTCATCAGGTTCAAACTGAGTATTGACCTCTTGATACTTTCTTGTGGAGGGAAATGGTTTTGCAGGGAATGCCAGCTGCTGAGACCTTGCATTGAGGCTCAGCTGCTCATATGAGCAGGTTGTGTCCTGTATCATATGCCTTCATCCTATCCTCTTCCCTTCTCCATATCCCAGTGAAGCAGAGACTGTATCTTCAGTGTATAATGTATGAACACAATGCAGGGCTCGGAGAAATACCATGAAGACATCCATTAATCTATGCAGACATCGTTATTTCATTTTTTTTATGATTTCCTCCAGCAATATGAGCACCAGCACCTATTTTCCTGCTTCCTTTGGGTTTTCCTACAGCCCCACACTCTCAAAGTGCAGCAGGTTTATTACTAGAGACAAGATTGATCCAAACGCTGCATCTCAGCTTCGATGCCATTCCCATCACAAAGTTCAATTACTGTTTCAATTAAACTACAAGCTCTTGATGAACATTCATTAGTGGGAAGTTCCCTGTAGTCATCTAGCTGTGCGCAGTCAAACACTGCTGCATTAGGCAGGAGGCAAAGATGCTGTAACAGATGCAAAGGCGAGGATGCTGCAGGGGAAGCTGCTGATCCTTTGGTCTCTTTTATTAGGAGATCAACTCATGCTGATGCTGGAGCTATAGGTCCTAGGGTGGAAATGACAGAGGGGGGTGAAGTTGCTGGCTGGGCTGTGCCAGTGCAGATGGACTTGAATTGGAATAATTAAATGGTGTCTTGACTCAGAACCCAGAGTTGTTC
>NW_010318223.1:5211-11500 GCF_000700745.2 Antrostomus carolinensis
ATTTCTATTGGCTGCAATAGGCTTTGAGTGCAGCCCACATAAACCAAGACAGGAGGATGTCTTCTAAAGGAGACATAATAACCAAACTGGAAGAGAGTCACTTTAAGCAGAGATTTTCAGTGGGGTTTTGGATTGATTTTTATGCCAGAGATCTTAGTGCATATGTCCCACTTGGGGTTTTTATACTGCCTCTCCCTTTTTGGATCATCAGCTCATGTTTCATGTGCAATGAGGAGCCCTAGGAGAATTCATGGCATCTCTAGACAGAAGTGTGGTCATCTCCCACCCTTAAAAACATTAACTCAAGGGCAGAACTACACAAAAAAGTTTCAGGGGGGCATTGGGACATAAAGGCCCATCACATTAGCTATCCTGTGCCCATGTGCTCTTACCAGGAAGAGCAAGCACCCAACAAGTTCTGTCAACTTGCCTGTGTAACTCTACAAAAAATCCAAAGGGGCAATCAGGCCATCTTGTTGGGGAAAGTCAGACAAAAAAAAACAAAGGGGCAATCAGGCCATCTTGTTGGCAAAAGTCATACGTGTTTCACCTTACTGGCTTTTGGCTGCTTCACTGCACAGCCTTAGAGTGCTCTTAATGGGGATTTTCTCTGGAATCACGTTGCACTGTAAATGCAACAGCCTTGCCGTTGCTGTCTGTGCAAAATTGAAGATGAAATGATGCCTGATTTTGATGCAGGGAAGCAGATTTATTTTTACATGTTCCATCATTTACTTCCGTTGGTTCATGATGAATGCTCGAATAGCTCTGGGCTCAGTATTCCCATGTCTAAATTACATTATAAATTTGTGTTTATAGGTTTACAGATGCCCTCTCCAGAGTACATAGTTGATGTAGAGTCTATGGACATTTTCCCTGTTGGCTGGTGTGAAGCGAATGCTTATAACCTAACTCCACCACACAAAGCTGTTTGTAAGTACATGGAAACATCAAGCAGCATAGATATTATATCAACAGATATATCAGGGAGTTTCTTTTATGTCAGTAATCCCATTCTTGAAACTACCAACCTAGTGTGGCTGGTGGGTTTGCAATGGGGTCAATCAGAATGAAACCAGGTTTTGTTGTGCCGAACCAAGTTCATTCGGGCAGCTGAGTGAATTAGGGACACAGGACATAAAATTAGAAGAAAATTCACAAAATATAGGGTGAAATGGACATAAAGAGACCATCCCAGTGCTCCCTCTCCAAAACAGGATCTTCTCTATCTAAATTAAAAAATGTTTCCTGGCCTCCACCCCTTCCCAGAGTATCTATCCCCTTATTTCACTGGCCTTATCAGCTCAGAGATTTCCCTAGTGTTTAATTTAAATCTCTCCTGGTACAATTAAGCTTGTAGTGTTTTGTCTTGCCTCCAGTGTGTATTTAGACCAATTTCTTCACTTTCCATTTGCATTTGAAGGTAGTTCACAAGCGCTCAGTGGCTTGGTGTTGTTCTGTTCTTCACAGAAACTATCCAACTCCAATATCAAGCCACCAGATGAAAAATTAACCTTACTCTTCATATTAATTAATGTCTGAAAGGCAAATTTTAAAATGTGTCAACCCTTTTGAAGAGTTAAATATGCTTAAGTTAAAAATCAGGCAGCCAGGGTCTAATTTGGGAGAATACTGCTATGGCAACATTATGCAGCCTTATTGCAATTTATAGCTAGGGATAAATTATGCTGGAGGTAATCATGCTTGTAAAATGTAATCTTATCCATATGTGTTTCTGTATGGAAAATATTTGTGTTTTTATTTTTTTTTTTTTATACTGATCCCATAAAACATGATATTAGCATTCCAGAGGAAAGATTAAATGTATTATTACATCTTTAAAGTAGATTTTAATGATGTAGTGACTTACTTAAAAAACATCAAGAAAAGATGGTGATAGTAATTAAGTACCATTTCATTATGTTAGAAGTCATTTTATAGTCAGCGCATTTATCCAGCTTTTCATGCGCTATGGGTATACTTTATAGGACAGAAGAGTACAAAACTTTTTTTTTTCTTCCTTGCTTCATTTTTGCAGTGCGAAGGAAGAGAAGAATTGCAGTTGTGCAACCAGAAAAGCAGTAAGTTTTTGTTATTTAAGGTGATATTTTTACCGAGATGTGTCAGATCTTCCAGAGCAGATAATACACAGCAGCTGAGTGACTTTGCTAACTACTGCCCAGATATTGCAGCAGAGTCAGCAAGGGGATTATTTAAATCTAAAATATTTGTGAGCATGTTAGAAAGTCTTTGTAATAGATTATTTTTTTACTAGCTGTGACTGTGTAGCCAGTGTCTGATGACCAGTAAGGGATACTTATGGAAGATGGACATCTACCAGGAGAGCATTTCCCTATCCAGCCCTTGTGGTTTCTAGAAACTAAAATTGAAGGGATTTAAGTTTGAATATTTGAAGCCTGGAGGTCTAAAGCTCACAGACCAGAGTATATTTTTGGAGAAGGGGTAGATCTGACTCCTTTCTTCTGCAATATGCTGACCCTGGGCTATGATAAAGCGTATGGAAACAGGGTTGTATTTGGGGTATCTCCATTCCTTACTACAGGCAGGTCCTGGTGTATCTCTTGGTCCAGTCTGAAGGCTGGTTCAGTCACTTTTCCCCATTTGACACTATTAAATACACCAAATTGCTGTTTAACAGGTTACCATCCGCAGTGCCTGTTGAGAAAATACCTCATGACCTCTGCCCGGTTCCTCCACCAGACACAACAGGTAAGGCTGCTCAGCACCAGCAGGCTCCTTATTTCAAGGACCCGTTGCCTGTATGGAGGGGGATGACCCCAAAAAGGGAACGAATGTGTCCTACAGGTGGGAAGATGGGACCAGATCCTCAGGGAGTGTAGTGTGGACCCACCAACAGTATGAGGAGTCTGTGATGTACAGCATGGGAAGGTCTGGTCCTCCACGTGTGAATGTTGTGTCTTGCTGAAGTTATCAGAGTTCCCCTGCAGCTTGCCCATTTCAGCTAATGGTGTTAGGACCAGGCTAATGAAGCCCTGGTGGAGATGGATGTGACTTTTTAATTGGCATCAATGAAATTGCTTACAACCAGGACTTAATGGCTCCCCGTGTTAGCATCAAGACTGCGTGGCGTGGCTGCTATTTCTGCTAAAAGCAAATTTTTCTCCCCTTTAGCAATGGCAGGAGGCTCTGAGAGTGCAATATTCATCTAGTTAATTGCATAGACACTGCAGGAGGGGCAGGATTTAACTCACTTTATTTCAGCAGACTGCAGGACACACATTGGCATCTGAGCCAGCATCCCAGGTCCCTATTACAATCAAATGGGGAGAAACAGGCTATTTTTGGGTATGATAACCAAAAAGTGGATAACCGTTTGTATGGCACATGATCCACATCTAAAACTACCTGCTTCTCTCTATGGGCTATAAAGGAACCCAGTATAATTAGCCCAGACAAAGAAAACTGCTCTGTAGACCCGTGTTGGGTCGGGGGAATGGCACCACAGTGCTTACTGGGTTGGACAGTAGATGAACAGGGGTTTGTGGAGCCCTCCACCTGAATTCTCTCCCTGAGCTGATTCCGTATCTGTGAGAGTCAGCTAATCTGTTCCCTTTCTGGAAAGTTGCAACTGAGCTGCTCATGTCCATCTGTGATGCGAGTTATGAAAGAGCCTCGGGTCATGTTATGAGTGAAATCCTTTCCCGATTCTCCTTTTGGTACAGTGTGCAGCCAAATCAGTTGCTATTAAAAGCAATTGCTTTTCCCATGTTGGATGGATTTGAGTAGCAAAGATTTCTCTACTTTCTATCTTAGGGAAGATTTTTTGTGCCTCCTTTATTCTTCTCCCCTCCTTCCCACATCTAGGAGGAAGAAGAAGAGCCTTTGATTTATTGTACAGAAGTGCTACACGCACATCAATGCTACTTTCTCCTTGCAGGCACCATCAATGGGAGATACTGCTGCCCCCAGCTCTACATCAACCACCGCTGCTTCTCAGGTCCATATTTAAACAAAGGCAGAATAGCAGAGCTGCCTCAGTCTGTCGGGCCTGGCAAGTGCGTGCTGGTCCTCAAAGAGGTACGGCTCAGCTATCTTTCGGGGGCACTTCAGGGGAAAACATGGGTCATGGGTTACCAGGCCCAGAATTTGAAAAGAAGGCACCTAAAATTGTCCTGGAGCTCTTCAGCGGTTTCCATAAGTCAAAACTGCAAGCTGGGAAGAGAGGGTAGGTATATGCATTGGGGGTTTTAATGGGAGAGATGACATTTTTGAAACATGGGGAGTTCTGTTAGTTGTGAGCAAGTTTCATCTGAATGTGACTACTGTGCAAGCAAATTAATGTTCTGATCAGAACTGTTCCCAGAGAGGACCTCTGTGGTTGTTGCTATCAATCTGTTTCTCAGCATCCACGATACGGTTGGGCCAGCAGATTCAGTATGGGTGACACCTTTGTATGTGTGACCATGGTCTCACGGGGCCCAAACCACCAGGATCCAAAGTGAACGGGACAGAAGGCCAAGCAGGGGTGTGTGCAATGTACTGAGTGGAAACTGTGGTGTGCCCAGCTCTTGCTGAATGTGGATGGGTTAATCCCATGCAGCAGGGATGGCAGAGCACCACTATCTGTTCACTTCAATCTTCACCAAATCAGAGCTTGCTTTGGGCCAAATCCAGAGTGTTGAGTGCTTGCTGTTGACCTCAGAGAAAAAGCTATCTTGTTTGAAAAAAAAGCATTACTATTTTCCACGCAGATTACAGTCCATATATAGGTGAGAGGAAAGGTGAGTACAAGTGGGAGAGGACAGCAAGATGATACTACTAGAATCATGGAATCATTTGGTTGGAAAAGACCTTTGAGATCATCAAGTCCAACCGTACCTCTCCACTACTGAACCATATCTCTGAGCACCCCATCTACCCATCTTTTAAATAACTCCAGGGATGAGGACTCAGACACTTCCCTAGGCACTTCCCATTCCAATGCCTGAGAACCCTTTCAGTGAAGAAGTATTTCCTGACATCCAATCTGAACCTCCCCTGGCACAACTTGAGGACATTTCTTCTTGTTCTATCACTAGTAACGTGGGAGAAAAGACTCTTACCCGCCTCACTACAACCTACTTTCAGGTAGTTGTAGACAGTGATAAGGTCTCCCCTCAGCCTCCTTTTCTGCAGGCTAAACAACCCCAGTTCCCTCATCTGCTCTTTGTTAGACTTGTTCTTATCTGTTGGATAAGCAGAGTGCTGTTGGTGCCTTGGGCATCATTTCAATTTGATTTGGGTCTTCTAGAAATTCAGGTCTTACAGCTTTCTCGTCTGTACCTATATGAAATCCCACTTGATATGGATGCAAGGGCATATCTGAGCTCCCTCTGCCCTGGTTGGAAAGGCATGGGAACTTCTAGGTCTCCGTTTGTCTGATGTAATTTTAAGACCCTCAGTGCCCAGCTCAGGATGTTTGCAGTTGTCTGAAATTAGATGAATCCCAGCACTTAACAGAAACAGCTGAAAGGTGAGATTCTTCCCGAATCACCCACTGCTTTGCAAAACACCTCTGTACTGTACTGTAGAGTGACTCCTGTGTCCCCGCTCACTTCCTCATCACCTACATGTGCTGCTTTATACACAACAGCATTGCTGGTTGTCTCACAATGGTTGAAAGCAAGGCCATGAAGAGAGCCCAAGAATCCAGCTGCCTGTGCAGGTGGAACACTTGGATCTCAAAGAAATAAGTCAAAAATAGCCCTCAGCAGAAAGCAGGATAAAATGGTTGCAAAGCAAAAGTTGACAGCTGCCAAAATTGAAAGCAAGTCCATAGCAGCTTGCTGATGGGGAGCGTTAGCAATCTGCTGCTACTTGAAAAGCAGGCAATGATAAAGCAACGTGAGGGAAACTTGAGGCATGCACAGTCAATGCTTATGCTAATGTTTCTTCCTCCTTTCCTCCTGGAATTTGGATTTTGAAAACATAAGTAGTGCAAAGCTTCTGCCAGGTCCTCCCCAAGTATCTTGGGGCTTTGCTGCATACACTAACACAGCTTCTCCAGATTCCTTAAGAATGGAAGCAATTCCCACCTGTGGCAACCAACCTGAGTTTCCTACAGAAAGCCTATTTTGCTCTGTCTCCATACAGGAGGCTTGCTGAAGAAGCAAATAGCAGTGTCAATGAGACATGGTCATCTTGCTTTTGGAGACATGAATGACTTCCCAAGGAACAGGACAATGGCAATGGCCCAGCATTGCTCAGTGTTATTTTGCAGATAAATTCAAGCTCATTCTGGCCATGGGGGCCAGGTCCAAATTCTGGA